>NC_133777.1:38614502-38662738 GCF_003597395.2 Chelonoidis abingdonii
TCTCCAGGGTGTACCCGCACTTCCTGCAGCACTTGTCCCGGTTTCCGTGACGGATAGCTCCATTGAGCGGGATGCAGTTTAGCCGGGCCACAATGCAACACTCCAGAAATCGACACTAGCCTCGGACCATGGACGCACACCGCCAAATTACTGTGCCTAGTGTGGCCGCGTGAAATCAAATTTATAATATCTGTTTTATAAAACAGGTTTAATGTACTTCAGAATTATCCCATAGTGTAGACATACCCTTAGACAGCTACAGGCAGGTCTCTGCTAAAGAAACCAGCCCTGGCCTTGAGAATCCCAGCCAGCTGTTGCCCCAGGCACCTCTGGCAGGGAGGGATCTTAGGGCTGGCTGTGGCAGGCCAGCTGTGGCAGGGTCAGAGGGCCCACAGGACAGGAGCAGCACTAGTGCCAATGAGGAGGAGGGTCCTCTCTGGATGCTGGGATGGCTAGGAATGCTGAGCTGTCTGGTGCTGCTGATGTATCTGCAGGCCCCAGCAGATGGACAGGAATTCCTGTGCTCTGCAGCATGGGCAGTTGTTCTGTTCCTGTGACACTTCTCAGCCCTGTTCCCTCTTCTGCTCAGCAGCTCTGTGCAGCCAGGAGCAGAGCTGGGAAGAAGGGTGAGACTTCAGTGTCACTATCAGCCTGATGATACCCAGCTTCACCCTAGCATCAGCCCCAGGTGGAGCTGGCACTGGTCTCCCCCACTTCAGCCTAGAGGCAAGCTGGTGGAGAGGAGCTTCTCCTGGGGGAGGTAGCAGAGAGGTTGATTGGCAGGGGATGCTGATACCTGTTGACAAGCAGTTGTGGGGGATGCCTGGCCAACATCAACATAAGCCACAGTCTTTACTCACCATGGTTTCTAGACTCACTGTAATCAAATCTAACCTGTCCCTCTCCGTTATTCTTCCGGCATCCACCACTGTGCCCGGCTGGCATCAGTAGCTGGCAGAGCAAGGTGGGCACAGAAACCATGCCCCATCTCCTCAGGCACTGACCATGCCTTAGCCATCCATGTCCTTGCCACACAGCCCTGATGATGGCCCAGGGCTCTGGCTGTGCCCAGTCAGGACTGTCGCTCAGGCAGGTGGGTGTTATTGTCTGCCCCAGTTACAGATAGGGTTGCCATGCATAGAGAGGAATTGACTTGCCCAATGTCTGTAGCTGAGCTGGGAGGCAAGATCTGACTCACAGCCCCATCCCGTAAGCACCAGCCCATCCTTCCTTGGGGTGTTTTATGTGCGTACGCTGCTCCACACTCTGCAAGCACCCACAGCAGGCACCGGTCAGGAACCTCTGCCGGGAACCTTGGTCCCAGATGTCGTCTGGGCCTGTACTAGATGGCCAGCCAGCACTACGCAGTGCCAGACTGACAGCTGTCTGCCGCCCCTCCCTTCCCAGGGACGTGCCAGCATCTTGTCAGCTGTATTTGGCAATGATAATTGAACCCTGCCGTGTGAGTGTTGCCTGGGAAAGCACCCACACCTACAGGTGTTACCACACCTGCTGGGCTGCTCCATTAGCAGATGAGTAAGAAAAGAGGTGCTCAGTGGACAAGGGTATGTTCTATCCCTCCCTCCCCTGGCTCTTGTATCTGTTCAGCTCCTTGGGGCAGGGACTTGCCCTATGAGGGTGCCATGCCTGGCACAATAGGGCCCTGACCTCAGCTGGGCTCTCTCAGCACCATGATCATACACATACAGCCACCATCAGATTTAATAATAATAAGCAACGATGTGGAGTGACAATCCGTCTCTCGGGACAGAAGGTGACACGCTGCTGGCTAGAAGCATTTCCCTCTGTAGGGATGCAGACCCACCCCTGCAGAGCTTCCTGCTGGTTGTTCCTGGGATTTACCTTTTTCCAGCCAGGAGCGCCCTCTGCAGGCCAGTGATCCACCTTACCGCTGGCCCATGTCCCTCCCAGGACATAGTGCCCCTTTTACCCAGGGTGCTGCCCCTTTGGCAAGTAACCCCTCACAGCCTCAGGGTTTCCCCCTCCCAGGGGAACCCCCACCCACTATCCCCACTTCACCTCAGTGCTAGGCTACTGCCAGTCTCCATCTAGCCCCCACTCATGGGGGTGGACTGCATTGTAAGCCACTCATCATAGGCAAAGGGGGTTCAGACCTGCTGCCTCTGCCTACCCATGGGCTGCCCCCTACAACTGAGTACCTAATAGGCCTTATCAGGCCTGGAGCCTGGGGCTTTCCTAGGCCAGAGCTCCCAGCTCCTCTGGCCCTCCCCCAGTCCTACTCCTATCTAGGTTCCCTTTTTGGCACCTTGCAGCCAGGCCCTTCTCCCTCTACAGGCAGAGGAAGACTGACTGGGTCCTGGCTCATTGCCTCTTATAGGGGCCAGCTGGGCCTGGCCACAGCTGAGCCTACTTTCCCCAATCAGCCCTTCTTGCTCTGGACACAGCCCTCTCCTGGGTTGCTTTTAAACCTCTCAAGGCAGGAGCGGGTAACCACCTCACTAAACCCTCCCATTTAAAGCGCCATGTAAGACAACCTTTTGATGCAGAAGCCAGCCTGTGCCTGGAGCCGTGTCCATCCCAGGACTGGGTCAGAGCCCCAGGGGGCACCAGGTTTTGCCCTTAATTTGCTCACAGAGTACAACCAGTAGTGGCCAGGGTGGCTAGTGGTTAGATCTGGGCACAGAAGTCCTGGAGTCTATTTCCAGCCCTGCCCAGATTCGCTGTCTGACTTTGGCTAAGTCACTTATGTCCAAATTGTCACAAGTGGTCTCTCGCTTTGGGAGTCCAGCTTTTTGTGCCTCGGGCCTGAGCTAAGTGGGAGCTCATTTACTAGGAATCTAGGTACCTGAACATAAAAATCAAAGTCCCAGATTAGAGGCCATTTTAACAATGTGGGCGACCTCAGCTCCTCCCTGTGGACAGTGGAAACAGCTTCCCCCTCCCTCATGTGAGGCATATTAACATGCCCAAGGACTCTCAGGTGAGGTGGGGGAGAGGCAGAGCATGGTATGGCCCTGGCAGATTCACCAGATTTGGAGCCAGTGCCAATGGCCCTTTCACAGGCTATCCCATCCCAAGTGGGACTAAGGATCTGAGCTGTGAGCGTGTTACAAACCTTAGCAACTCAGCCCTGGGGTAACCCTCCAAATTCTCTGAAACTAGGCATTGAAACGCCTCCCTGGCTCCCAGAGTGCCTAGCCAGGCCAGGCTGGTCCTGCGGGATTCACTGGTTTAGAACAGATTCCCCTCCTCTGTGTCATGGGCTTTACTGCAACATGGAGAAGCACAAGCAGGACCCGATGCAGCGAGGAGGGCACTTGACCCTACTGGACCAGGCCCCAGACGAGGTGGTGCTGGTGCCTGGCACAATAGTCCCAGGCACATGCAACTCGCAGTTCCTGCCTGACCAAAGGAGAGTGCACATGGACCAGCAGCTAAAGGAGCCACCCTCAGGGTGAGCAGGGAAGGAGGTGGGTGGGAGGATGTGGGCCCTTTTAAGTTGCTCACCTGCAGAGACCAGATGCAGGGCAAGTATTTTCCTCTCTCCACACGGACGTCTCTGTAATAGAATCCTCCTTCCGCTCTAGGAATGCTGTAGGGGTGTCCATGACTCCTTGGGCCAAAGGAAAGCAGTTAGTGCCCTCAGGGGCAGTGGATGCCCGACCCGCAGCAGATGTGAGTCTACTCCAGCCCCAGCTACAGAGCAAGCTGCCGAGAGTGGGGGCGGGGCGGTTAGCTCTGGCGGTCCCGGGGGGCAGCACAGGTGGTGACAGTCGTCACACACATCATAGGGGATTGCGGTTTACAGGTGGGATTGTCAGACTCATGCAGCTTTGGCCTGATGCTGCTCCCCTTGGAGTTCCCATTGGGTTCCACAGGAGCAGGATGGGGCCATACATCAGAGGCAGTGGCGCTGACCAGAAGCTTTGCAAACCACAGCAGAGGCCTGGAGCCAGACTGACTCCGCAGCCCTTGTCAAACACTAGCCACAGGAATACGGGGCAGGGAGCCACAGGGTGGGGGAAAACCATTCAGGAAGGAGCCCTAACGCTCCACCATGAGCCTGATGTGATGGTGCGGAGCCAGCCCTGCTTCTCCCCAGCACATGGTGTCTCTCGGAGCCCTTGGGAAGGGAGCGTGCAGAAGGGACGGATGGAGATGGTGAGAGGCAGGTAAAGCAATTGATGGGGACCAATTGCCGATTCTGAGCATGGTGGGAGACTAAGAGGAATACAACGGGTCAGGACACTTGCAGGCAGTCTGCCAGAACAATGACTGGTGAGCTGATGGGACCTGCTGTTGGCACAGTCAAATCGAGTGAAGAGCAGGGAACCCAGCAGGACCCAACCCCAGTAGAGAGCGGGGCGACATGCCGTGAGGTGCCTGGCAGAGCCAAGGAAGGAAAGTGAGTGTGTGCTGGTTGGAACCATGCAAGCTACTGAGAGGTACCTGCATTCTGCCTCCTGTGAGAGGTAGTATGGCCTAGTGGATAGAACACTGATCTGCCACTCCTCTGCCACTGGGCTATTGTTGATAAGTCGCTATAGCTGCTCTTTGCCTCAGTTTCCCCAGCTGTAGCATGGCGCTAATGATACTTCCTTCGTAAAAGCACTACAGAAGAGCTAGGTGTTACTATTAGACTGGATACGGGAAGTGAGCGTTGGTCTCCGCTGGGCAGAATGAGTCAGTGAATTCTCCAGTGAGTGAGCGACTCAGAGCTCTCCACGCGTGGTGGGTGGAGAAGAGCGCCACTCAGGTGTCTGTGCCCCTTGCTGGATGGAAGCTGGCAGGCTCACCCGAGGAGCATGGGGCCCTGGGTGTGAGAGTGTCACTTTCTCCCAGGGCTTTGCTCCCCCCATTCCTCTAGTGCTGAAGGTGCTGGGCTGAGCTGGCAGCAGGCTTCTCTGCTTACCACCCCTTTGGAGCAATCAGGGAGATTCAAATATTTCAATAGTCTCAGAGCTGGGTGGCTAATTAGCTGAGAGTAATTGTCCTGGTGGATTTGGCCTTCTGTTCGGCCTGCGGAATAGCTACAGACAGAGGTTGAGCTCCTTGGACTTAGTCTGATGCTAGGGTTTGTGGGGGCCTGGGGCAGAACAAGTGGGGGCCCCTCCCCCTCCCTGCCACCTGAAGTCCCCCCGGCCTTCTTCCCTGCACTCCTGCCAGGCAGTAGAGTTGGGGCACAAGGGCTTACCCTGCTCCCCAACAGGAGTGGTGGGGCAGAGCGGGGCAAGCACCTGTGCCCCACCCCTGCTCCCTGGCAGGATGGCAGGCAGAGCAGGCAAGCCCCTGGGCCCTGACCCCATTCCCCAGCAGGAGTGGTAGGCAAGCAGAGTGGGGTTGGGGCACCCATTTTTTCTGGGGGCCCCAATTGGCCAGGCCCCATTGGCCCAGTGGCTAATGTGCCACTGGCCAGGATCACACCATCATGTTTGCATTAGAATTGTTCCCTGCCAGAGAAGCTCCAGGTTCCTGATCAGGGCTCCTTTTGCAATACCGACTGGTACAGTCTTGGTTATTTGTCATTGGCCAGCTCAGGCACATGGTGTTGTTTCTGTCCCTGCACGCCATTGGAGGAGTATGCCAGTGCTTCAGACACAGAAGAGAGCTGTCTGCTCAGGAGAGTTGGAAATTTGCTCTGTGTCAATAAAATTAATCTGTTGCTCAAATGCTATCGGGATGTGATTTTTTTTGAACAAATTCCTTTGCATGAAGCTGTGACAATAAATAGAGAAATGAGTGCAGTTTCTCCAGGGAGTGGCACCTACCTATAGAGAAACAGCCCATCTATGGGTGTGTCTGCACTTAAAATGCTACAGCTTCCACCTAGACACTCATAATCCACCTCCAAGAGATTTTTCACACCCCTGACAGATGTAGTTAAACTGATCTAATTTTTAAAGGTAGAGCAGGCCTAGGTGTGGCAGACTGGCTCATTAGAGGAGATTAGCAAAATCCCTGGTTCTGGTTCCTCTACTTTGTGAAGCTAAAACACACATGGTACAAAGTCTGTCCCTGTTCCATGATGCTACAGTTCTCACTGAACTATCTGCACTGTGATTTGTGTGGCTAAGAGAAAGACCTTAATAAGCCTTTAAAAAAAGCAAAGCACGATGGGATACACTGCCAGAGTTAGTGTAAAAGAATAACTAAGACACCATTTCACTTCAGAACTGAATCCAAAACAGGAGTCTGGTGCCATTTCCTGACAGTAGCAGAGAGTCTCATGGCCTAATTCTGCTTTCCCTTCTACCTGTTTTGCATCACTGACTCCAATAGAGAAGCTCCTGATTTCCACCTAGGTCAATGGGATCAGAATCAGGCCAAGAGGGAGTGCCTGCCACAGGAGACATTTTATGTCTACTTTGCACAGGACTCTGACCATTGCAGGGCCAGGGTTCTGGGTTTGTGAGCCAGGGGTTGCAGAGTGAGATTGTCTTGTCTCATGTGCAAAGAGTGTCTAACAACAAGCTCAATATCCTTAGGCTTCCAGGAATGAGATGATCACCAGCTTGGGGCTGGGTAAGGAAGGAAATGGGAATGTATGGCGGGGATTTGACACCTTAGAGAGGCGAGAGAGAAGCAAGGACACAATAAATGTCTATAAAGTACTGACTGCTCTAGAGCCAGGAGATGGGGAGCTTCTGATCTTCCTGTCTCCTAGCATGAGAACAAGGGGACATTTGGTGATGTGGAAAATTGACTACCTGGTTGATTTTGGATTAGACAGCCTGAGACTCCTTTATTGATTAATTCAGGGGTTGGCAACCTTTCAGAAGTGGTATGCTGAGTCTTCATTTATTCACTCTAATTTAAGGTTTCGCGTGCCAGTAATACATTTTAATGTTTTTAGAAAGTCTCTTTCTATAAGGGTATAATATATAAGTAAACTATTGTTGTATGTAAAGTAAATAAGGTTTTTAAAATGTATAAGAAGCTTCATTTAAAATTAAATTAAAATGCAGAGCCCCCTGGACCGGTGGCCAGGACCAGACAGTGTGAGTGCCCCCGAAAATCAGCTCACGTGCTGCCTTCAGCATACGTGCTATAGGTTGCCTACCCCTGGATTAATTAAACATGCATGGGGAGTCAGCCACGGCAGCCGAACCTCCCCACCCCTGCCCTAACAGATAAAATGTGAGAGCTTATATAGGATAAAACCACAAAATTTACATATGCTTCCTTAAAGTTTTACATCCATATAAGGAATAAAGCCAAGAAGCCTTTCCTGTTTCTTCCTTACTTTTGCCCTTTGCAGTTTCTTGCTCTGTCACCTGGCAGCGATTAATCATAAGCTGCTACAAACAGTTAGTTCTGCTTTTATGATTTATCTTTACCCTTCTTTTTCTACCTCCCTCCACCCCACCTTTTCTACCTTCAGGTCATACTATACAGACTGCTTAACTAAAGTTTAGGCCTTGACCATTCCCCCCACCCCCACCCCCAGTGAGAAAGGTGGGAAATTCAAAACTGGGAAAAGAAAATGTTTTTTCACACAATGTTGTATAATTAGACAGTGGAACTCCCTGCTACAGGAAGTAGTTGAGGCCCAAGAATGTGGCAATAGTCAAAGAGGAATTGGACATTCCCGTGAACAATGTGAATATCCAGACTGAGCATCATTAACGACAGCAGATGCTGGAAAGGATGTTAAAATAATCTGTACTGTTACAGACCAGGATGAAACCTAATATGCGGGTACATAATCCCACATCTGGGATTCTTACACCTTCCTCTGCAGCATCTGGTGCTGGCCACTGTCAGAGACAGGCTACTAGACAAGACGGACCTGGGATCTGATCCAGTCTGGCAATGCCTGTGTTCCTCTGGAACTGGTCACAGCTGGGCCAGGACACTGGGCTAGGGGGCCTGCCCCTGTGTGGAACCCCAGTGTCCCTGCCTCACCCAGGAAAGAGAGAGATTTGCAAAGAGGAATAAGATTAGATGGGCTTTTTCTGGCTCCCTCTGGTGTGTCCTTCCTCCTCTCTCAGACACAGTAGCCCCTCCGCCGTCATCCTGAGCTGGTGCACGTTGCTATCTCTCACAGGCATGTCTGACATCTTGGTGAGCTGCAGCATCCTGAAGTCTGTGGTTAATTTCCTATTCCTTCTGGACTCCTACCTGCTGCTGCCTCCTCTGCAGGGGTCTGTTACCCTGAGCCAGTACAAGAGGCTCCTTCACCACACAGCCAGGAGACAGCACAGGAAAGCAGGCAAGGTTGAGATGCTCTGAGCAATAGTGGGCAACACGTGCCCCATCCATTCTTGTGCCCTCACTCTCTCTCCCTTTCTTAGCCAAGGGCGCACTGTCTAAAATAGAAAGCATGTTCTCCCCTCCATTCCCTGATCCTTGAGCTGTGTCAGTAGTGTCTGTAGGACCCTACTCACTGCTCCTATGGGGGCGCGAGCTGTTCCGGAGGTCACAGAGTGTCTCTCTGTAGAGTTCTGAGCTAGGTTGTGACATCTCTGCTGGCATCTCCTGGGACTCAGGAAAGCCCTGGGGTAGATGGGAAGGGCAGGCTGCCAGGAGAAACGTTTGTGCTTTAAAAAGCCTGCAGCCATGCTGATGTGTCATTGCTAGAGCACTTTAGATGCATAGCACTTTGCAAAAGTGAGACATGGGGAGGGGTGTCTTGCTCTGGGGGGGGTGAGTCAGATACATAGGACAGCAGCTGCAGCTCAGGGTGGCACAGATCTAGGGCGGGGTCCATGTGAAGTTGCCCTGCAGTGGCTCACGAGCGTGAGGACCAACCTCAGGGCAGACTGGGAAGAAGCAGGGTACAACGCTCAATTGTCTGTGAGTTCCATGCTTAGATTTCACCCACCAGTTATCAAGTATAAACCCCTCAGGCACTATAACAGCCTTAACCTGGAATCACAGACAGTCCCATTAGGTCCTCTGATGTCTCTCACCTCACAGGTAAGCCTACATTTGTAATAGATGGTCCCTAACAGATTCACAGCATTATTCATATTATTCCCAGTCCCACACGGCTGATGAATTGCACCTTAGATCTCACACCAAACAGAGCTGGTCTGTCAGCATTACCATCCAATCTCATCTTACCTCTCCCTCTATCTATCCCCTATTAATCCATGCATCCACCTTGTAGACGAGCAGACTCACCCCTGCGGTGTCTTGAGCTGGTGAGTCCTGGGAATTAGCTCCATTCCAGCTCCGGAGCACCCTCTGCAGGCCAGTGATCCGCCTGTCCTCTGGCCCCCATGTCTCTCCCTGGACCCGGTGCCCTTTTACCTAGGGTGCTGCCCCAGGCAGTAACCCCTCAGTCTTAGGGTCTCCCCTCCCCTCCCCTCAGTATATGGCTACTGCCAGTCATTGTCTAGCCCCATGCCCTGGGGCAGACTACAGTATCAGCCTACTCATCTCTGGCAAGGTTGGGTTTGGACCTGCTGCCTTGGCCTATCCCTGGGCTGCCCTCTGCAACCCCCAGTACCTTTTAGCCCAGTGCTAGACCACAGCCTGGGGCTTTCCAAGCTAGAGCTTCCCAGCTCCTCTGCCTTTCCCCAGTCCTGCTCCACTCAGGTACCCTGTCTCTAGCTCCCTCCAGCTAGGCCCTTCTTGCTCTACAGGCAGAGGGAGACTGTTCAGGCTTCTGGCTCACAGCCTCTTATAGGGGCCAGCTGGGCCTGATTGGGGCATGGCCCCAGCTGCAGCCACTTCCCCCAGTTAACCCAGCCTAAAAGCTGCTTTCTCCAGCTACAGCCCCCTCCCAGGGCTTAACTTAATTAACTTAACTTAACAAAGCTCTGAAAACAAACACAAAAGACCATTGTCTACCCAGGCTTAAGCTGAGCACCGCCCCTCCTCCCTGAGGAGGACCACTCGGGGACCACTGCAAGAGCCCCTCCCGGCAGCTTCCCACTGCCGTTTGCCCTGGGATCAACACAGGCATGACTTGCCCTGGAATCAGGGCTGGCTTAGTCCCAGGACTCCATCCCCTGACAAGCCATCCTGTTACACTCTCCTTCTCTCCTATAGTGATCAGACCCCACTGATGCCCTAGTGCTGAGACTCACCCCGGCTTTCACTGGACTCCCCAGTTCACAGTGTCTCTTCCAGGTCCCCTTCCATGTCCCCAATTCCTGGCCACAGTGCTTAGGTGCGTCAATACATCAATCCTCCTCCACCTGGTGTCTCAGAATGATACCGTCTCCTGCTTTGCTGGGGAAGTCAATTTGCCCCAAAAGCCAATGCCCGAGGCCTCTGCCCAAGTGTCACTCTGGCCTTATGATGCCAGGGTGACTTTGCTGTCGAAGGGCTGAGTAAAAGCTGAGTAAGACCTTTATGATTTCCCCCTATTAAGCCACAGCTTCTCTTCTCCTCCTTGATTGTCTGGTTTGCAGCCCACCACGGACCATTGGCCAGCTGGGAGCCAGCAGGCTGATACCCCTTCCTTTTGATCCGGAAAGGATGGCCACGCATGGAGCTTGCGTTCCCACAATACTATGACAAACACCATGAGCAAGCAGCTCTCTCTTCTCTGCCTAGCTTGCACGGAGTTAGCGTTCCCATGATACTATGACAAACACCATGAGCAAGCAGGTCTCTCCACTCTGCCTAGCTAGGGACCATCCTGCTGCTCTTGTCTTGCATTGTTTTCAGGGTTCTGTGCCACCCCCGAACCAAATTAGCTGCTCCTGATTAGGCAATGTATCGGTTTTCCTCTTGAGCACTTTTTTATTTAATTCTACTGCAAGAGAGAACTCATTAAAGCAGACTCACCCTTCCCAGGGATGAGTGTTTGCTTCCCTGTCTACAGAGAAGCATTAGTCCAGAGCCAAAACGTGCATCGAAGGGTCCATCTCATTCCACCTGCCTCTGGCCTCCTGTCTGTGCTGCTGCCTGGGCAGTCGGAGCAGCAGAATTGTGGGCCGTGCGTTATCAGCCAGGAGAGCAGGGCGGCTTCCTGCAAATTCTCCCTCCAGACCCATGCCTGGGAGCTGCTTACAGAGTAAGAACTAGCCTCTCTTTTTAAAGCATGCCTCATTTTATTTTTCACAGGCAACGTGATCTTTGTAGCTTTGGACTGCCTGTTACCGAAGGCAGAGGTTTGTCTGCACTCTTGAACATGACATGTATTGTTATTAGCAGAGATCAGCACGACCAGGTGAGATCAGCTATGAAAGTCCTGGAAGATTTGGAGTCAAATGGGATGAAAGTTTGGGGGGAGACACAAGCAAGGCAGAATTAATGTGGATCAAGGCTGAGACCTGAGCATTGGGATTTGTGATAGACACTCAAAAAAAACCCCAAATCCAACCCACACTAGGGAGGTGGGATCAGAAATTAAAAATGCGGAGAAGGCGTTGAGGGATAATGCAGATTCAGCTGGAGACATTTGCAAGAGAGAAGGTGGAGGCTGGCCAGAGATCCCCATCCAGTGTCCCTGCTACTGACAGACTGGCTGAGAGTAAAACTCAAGAGCAAAGGGACAGCTCGCCTTGGATTTTGCTGGGTGCAGAGAAAGCTCGTGGCTGCACCATTAGTTATAGCAAGAACCCTTCTTATGGGTTCCAGGACTGTTTTGCAGGAGGTGCTTTATGATATTGCTGCTCAGCCAGGGGGATGTGTACCCTGCGGGTACACAGAGGTCTTCCAGGAAGTACATCAACTCATCTAGATATTTGTCTAGTTTTATAACAGGCTACATAAAAAGCACTAACGAAGTCAGTACAAACTAAAATTTCATTCACACTATGACTTGTTTGTACGGCTCTATATACTATACACTGAAATGTAAGTACAATATTTATATTCCAGTTGATTTATTTTATAATTACATGGTAAAAATGAGAAAGTCGGCAATTTACCAGTAATAGTGTGCTGGGACACTTCTGTATTATTATGTCTGATTGTGTAAGCAAGTTGTTTTTAAGTCAGGTGAAACCTGGGATATGCAAGACAAATCAGCTGCCTGAAAGGGGCACAGTAGTCTGGAAAGGTTGAGTGCCACTGCCCTGTGGGCAGATGAATCAGCGGCATGTTGTGGGCTGTCTTGTCACCCATCAGGAGAATCTGAGCACAAAATACCAGGAGGAATTTGGTGATTAGATTCACACTCTCAACTGCAGGTGACAGCCAAGGGGCAGAGGTGTCATAAACAGATAGCTAAGGGTTAATGTTTCTTTTACCTGTAAAGGGTTAACAAAGCGAACCAAACACCTGACCAGAGGACCAATCAGGAAACTGGATTTTTCAAAGCTCAGGGAGGGAAGTTTTTGGGTGTGGGTTCTTTGTTCTGTTCTAGTGCTCTCCGCTTCTGAGAGGATCTCTCTACCTTCAGGTTTTCTAATCTTCTGTTTCCAAGTTGTGAGTACAAAGGTAAGAAAAACAATAGGCTTATATTGTTTTTTGTATTTACAGGTGTGTAGTTGCTGGAATGTTTTAAAATTGTATTTCTTTTTGGATTAAGGCTGTTCATTCATTTTTTTTTTAAGCAATTGATCCTGTATATTGGTCATCTTGATACAGAGACCATTTAATGTCTTTTTTTTTCTTTTTATATAAAGCTTTTTTTTAAGACCTGTTGGATTTTTTTCCTAGTGGGGGCTCCAGGGGGATTGAGCCTGCAGCTCACCAGGGAATTTTGTGGGAGGGAAAAGAAGGAGGGGGGAAGGTAAATTATCCTCTCTGTTTTGTAATTCAAGGAGTTTAAGTACATGTATCTTCCACAGGGTACCCAGGGAGGGGAAGCCGGGAGGAGGAGTAAGAGGGAGAAGGGAAGTGGGTTATTTCCCTTTGTTGTGAGACTCAGGGCATCGGAGTCTTGGGGTCCCCCAGGGAAGGTTTTGGGGAGACCAGAGTGAGGCAGGCACTGGAATTCCTGTCTGGTGGCAGCGATATCAGATCTAAGCTGGTAATTAAGCTTAGAGGAATCTATGCTAGTACCTCATATTTGAACTCTAAGGTTCAGATTGAGGAATTATACTATGACAAGAGGTTTCTCAGTTCTCCTGTAAGCAGAGACCACGTGTCAGGGACGCTACCCAGAGATACTCTCAGAGAGTGATGACTGCCTACCTTCAAGCAGAGCCATCTCTTAGCGCTGCCCATTAGCCCAGAGGAGGCCCTTCTGGAGACTGGCATTACAGTGGAGATGGGCGGGGGGGGTCAGCCTCTAGACCCTACAGTCTCCTGCCCCCTGTGGGTTCCTTACAGATCCCACTGCAGATTGCTAACAAGTGGGGCTATCTAACACCTTAGGAGAAGCCAGGACATTGTCCTTGGTTGCGCTATCCTGGAGCTGATTGAGTCTTATGGGCCACAAGGACCTTTGCAAATGGTTCCAGAGGCTCAAGCTAAGCAGTGCAGACCCTGATCTTTTCAGGGAAACTGTCCACAGCAGCACTTAGCTTGAGAGCTATCAGACAGTGCCAATGGGGCGCTGCCTGGCTGCCCACTGGAGGGAAGGAGATCTGTGTGGAGCCCTCAGGTGTGCCTGGCATTACTGTGCTAGCCACTCTCTGCACAGTGCTCCAGGAGGGAGGGAACCAGGCCCAGCCTTCCCCAGCTGGGGCAGGGCTGCCTGGTGCAGAGCTCTGGGAGGTGACTGTGGGCAGGGGCGGTTCCAGGCCCCAGCATGCCAAGCGCGTGCTTGGGCCAGCAAGCCGCGGGGGGCGCTCTGCTGGCGCCGCGAGAGTGGCAGGCAGACTGCCCTCTGCGGCTTGCCTGCGGAGGGTCCGCTGGTCCCGCAGCTTCAGCAGACCTCCTGCAGGCACGCCTGCAGGAGGTCCGCCAAAGTCATGGGACCAGGGGACCCTGAGCAGGCAAGCCGCCGGAGGCAGCCTGCCTGCCATGCTTGGGGCGGCAAAATCCTTAGAGCCACCCCTTACTGTGGAGAGGCCAGGGAGGAAATGTGTGTGGGAGAGGGGAGGAAGTGGGAGGGTACCAAGGAGACCTGTAGGCAACATGAGCTCCAACAGAGGTGACTGGCTGGTCCAGGGCAGTCAGCAGAGATGAGTCTAGGCTGCAAAGCTCAGCTATGGAGCATTTGTTCCAGGGGCCTGCATGGAGCCTGCCTGAAACTGGGCAGCTTTGCTCCCTGTCCCAGCTTCTGTCATCGTTCCGGGAGCAAGTTCACACAAACACTCCCGTGCGCTGACCTGTGAACCAGGCTCGTCCAGGCTGACTGCTGGGCTGTGAGGCCGCCCTCGTCCTGCCACCTCGAGCATCATGCTGCGAAGGGAAAAAAGACCAGCTGGCTGAAAAGAGGAGAAAGATGCCATAACCCTTAACATGCTGCTCTGTCATTCTGATTTCACAAGCAAGGTTCCACCACAATCAGCAGTACCCTCTACATTGTAAATACCATAGGCTGACAGGAAGGGGCAGATGTCCAGATCAGGGACACGGAACTAGGAAACGTACCAGAAACAAGATGTGTTTTCCTCTAGCCTATGGTAAGATGAACTAATGCATTTGTAAACAACCTGCCTATAAGTACCAACCAGGTATAAGCAAATCGCAGAACCAAACAGGGCGAGTTACCTGTCGCCAGCGGTAGAATCAGGCTCACGGACTGGGTAACTATACCCTTAGTCTTTCTGCTGTCTAGTTAATTAATTATTTAATCCTAATCAAGCTGACTGATGCGGAGGTCTCTTTAATCACTGAATAAATTCAAACCTTACTAAAACCATTGTTGGTAATGAATTGGTGGCCCAGATGTGCACCTCAATAGGCAGTAGTGTTTGAGAGCGTATCAGACAGGAATGCTCGGCCTAGTATAGTGCCAGTGGAGAGCTCAGCAGAGGGGCGGGCAAACTACAGCCCAGGGGCCTCATCCAGCCCTTGAGATGTTTTAATCTGGCCCTCGAGCTTCCGCCGGGGAGTGGGGTCTGGGGCTTGCCCCACTCCAGTGCTCCAGCTGGGGAGCAGTGTCGAGGGCTTGCCCCGCCTGCGCGACTCCCGCAAGCAGCAGCATGTCCTGCTCCAGCCCCTATTTGTAGGAGTAGCCAGGGGGCTCCACACACTGCCCTGCCTAAAGCACGCCCCCGTAATTCCATTGGTAAGGAACTGCTGCCAATGGAGCTGCAGGGGAAGCGCCTGTGGATGGGGCAGTGCGCAGAGATGCCTGGCCGCACCTCCAATGTAGGAACCGGAGGGGGACGTGCCGCTGCTTCCAGGAAACTTGCTTGAGGTAAGCACCACCCGGAGGCTGCACTCCTGACCCCCCCCATGCCCCAACCCCCTGCCCCAGCCCTGATTCCCCCTCCTGCCCTCTGAACGCCTTGGTCCCACCCCAGAGCACCCTCCTGCATCCTCAACCCCTCATGCCCAGCCCCAGCCCAGATCCCACACCCCCAGACCCCTCACCCCCTCCCATACCTCAATCCCCAATTTTGTGAGCATTCATGGCCTGCCATACAATTTCCATACCCAGTTTTGCCCACCCCTGGTCTAGCACACCGCAGTGCGCCTAATCCAATCTAAGACTGATCCGTGGGGTCACATGTGTTCATGGCTTACGTTAAAAGCTGAGAAGAACCTAAGGTTAAGGAGTTAAGCAAGGGAGCAAAATGGGGAGCTAAAATTGCTGCTTGAGAATATGAATCGTGTAAATGCGGCTCTGGCTCAGAATGGCCACGAGGAAAGCTCAAGGAAAGTCAGATCGATTGTGGTGAGATGAGGGTAAGGAAGTTAAGTTGGCGCAAAGAACCTAAGGAGTTGAGAAGTGCTCTCTGGGTGGCACAAGAGCAATTCATTGTGGCAAAGCAGGGTGTCCTGGGGAATCATGTTCAGTGCTGGAAGGAACAGGAGGACTTGAGAGAGCAGGTTCGTGAGTGAAGGGGACAAATTGCAGCGTTGAGTGAGAGAGCTGAGGAGTACAGAAAGCTAAGAACATTAAATGAGCAAGGGAAGGAAACGATGCAGGAATTAACCACAGACTCAGGTTCTCATTAGATGAAAGAAAGAATGCAGCTACGCAGGTCCAAGAAACACCAGTGATCTACAAGGTAATTGTGGGTGGTTGTCCTGAAGGAGAAACTGAGAAGAACCTAAATGAGAGAAGCAACAGAGAGTCCTGTGGCACCTTTAAGACTAACAGATGCATTGGAGCATAAACTTTCATGGGTGAATAATCTGATGAGAGAGATTATCTGGGGAAACAACCAGCTTGGAATAAAGATCAAATCAGCCTGAAGGTAGATCCAAACCACACCCCTAAAAGGAAATTGTAATGTTAATCCTAAAGCAACCAAAATGACTAGTTTAAAAAGGAAAGCACTACGATTTTAACACATTTTAGACTGACCCAAAAGATATAGTTGGCTATTGGCTACAAAGCAGTTAAAATTCCTGCTACACGACTGGATGATTTGGAAATTTGAATGTGCCATAAAATGCTTTTGGAAATTGGCATCTTGGTGTGATTCATGCCACTCAGCCCACTTCCTGGGAGCATGGGTGTGCATGTCCATGAAATTACACGAGCCTGAATTAAGGGAATGGAAAAATGGCTCCATCCATTAATTAAAATTAATTCAAATTTTAAGCAAAAGGTACTTAACAGGAGATGCAATAAAATTGTGTGATTGTGACAGGTTTAAAAGACCTAAATGAACCCTCCCTGTCAATACAACCCTATTTAAAAGGGAAGGAGTATGTGAAACGTATGTGTCAAATAAATTGGCTTTCAAAGGATTCCGCTAAAAAACCTATTGCTTCAATAATTAAAGAGCTAAAATTTTTGATTTTGAACATGAAATGGTAAAGGTGAGACAAGTTAGCCTTGTTAAAGTAAAAGAATTATTCAAGTAATTCCTGGGAGAATTTAAAGTTAAAGGTATTAGGTCCTCAATTGTTGCCATGCCTTTAAGTTACGATTTTTGGTTCCAAGTCAAAAAGCTGACAGATGATCCTGAAAAGCAAAAGGCAGCAACATCACTTGGACTCTGAGGCTAGCAGCCAACACGTTGCTGTACAAAGATAAAGAGGAATTGCCTTTCCTGGCAGGCACTGTTAAATGGTTTTGTCTGTGAAAAACTAACTAGACAAACAGAATTGCTTTTAACCAAGGATTTGGTTTAATGGGCATTAAGAATTGTTTCCCATGGATGCTGGTCCTAAAACATGACAAATGTCCAACAAAGCAATTAATTTTTGAAGTCTTCAAACCTTCGTTTTATATTTAAACAATGGATCTTGGACTCTGAAGCCGAACACAAGTAACTCATTTCAACTGGCTTTGTTGTAGCAATGACATCAAGCCTTTGAAATAGATGCTCCTTTAAACAAGGTGATACCTGATGTAAATATCAAAATGAAATTAGTAAATGCAAAAGGGGGAAAACAAAACCCTACTCACCACCCTTCTAACCTGCAAAAAAGTTCAGGGGTGGGGCAGAGGGTAGGAGAAAAAGTAAAAGGAGGTAAATCGAAGTCTTAAGCATATGTAGAGAACGCTTTGTTGCTTGCTTATTGTCATGGGGGCTATTAGTTAAATGTTGTTGGTTTAATAAGTTAATAGATACAAGAGTTATTATTTTTATGCTCCATGAAGACAACCCTCATTTCTCCCCATCTCCTCTAGAAAACATTTCACTTCTGAAACTTTTGTAAGTAACCCTATTTCCTCCGTTCTTTCTGAACTGCTGCTCGAGATCATGGTGATTTGGCTCCACTGCTTTGTGCTAACCTGTTTATCGGAACCATGGAATGTGCTGGGGTCTGACCGTATGGTTCACCAGGGCTGCATTGCTGAGTTAACTAACCATCTCTGTGTGTAGCAACTGGCTGTTCTTTGGGAAATGATCCTGTAGCAATAACTGATTGCCATGTCACTGCAGCAGTTCCAAAGCCTGCCTGTTACACTCTGTCTTTATGAAATTCATCCTTTTCCAGATATTGTGCAACCTGGGGTTGAAGCAAGATCCTCAGTCTTGCTCAGTATAAGCATGACTGTGAAAGAATGCCTGTCATGGTTACTGTTCCAGATCCTAACCCAATAGCACATCCATACCCAAATCATATGTAGCTGAAAGCATGAATTCCTTACTACAGCAGGGTCTCCACCAACCCTCTGTCTCTTGAGACAGATCCACCAGTTCCTGCTCTATCCTGGGCAAACCCCACTGACTTAAGTTAAACCTTAAACAATGTTGCAAAATGTTAAAGCTGAGGAAAAAAAAAATCTTTCAAAAGTTTTCTACCTGTATCTCCCAAGGATAAGCAGGCAGTGAAAGTTTATTATCCTCAGAGGGTTTATATAAACTCAAAGGGCTATATTTTATTTAATTGTTATATTATTTTCCTTTCTTCTATGTGTAAAACTGTACTGGATATTAAAATGTATGCTGTGTATAAATATTTGAAAACGTTTGATTTATATAATACACAAATTAACTCTAAAAAGCTTGGGGAAATTTCTATAACAAATTTTCTTGCTGAAACAAAGTGGTCAGGGGAGAAAGCAGAACATTTTTTTCACTTATAGAGTGAGCACCCCTGTCTTTGCAGTCAACCCCCCTGTTTTAGTAATTAACCCTACAAATGCAGGGCCATATAACCTTAGCAACCCTATAGCAGACAGTCCAACAGTCTGTGACATGCAGACACCATACAAATCAGTCACCTTAGTTGGTAAGGGATCCTCCAATTCCTGAATCAGCCACACCTGCTGTAATGTGGAAGAAATTGCAACTGTCCCTGCCCCTTTTGGGGAAGTAATGGGGAAGATGTGTGTGAGTGGGGAGGAAGTGGGAGGGTTCCCAGCTTTGAATATTAGTGGATCTGTAGCCAGGACCAGTGCTAGAGTTTTTCACGCCCTAGGCCCACGGCCATTTTGCCACCCCGCGCGCCGCTCCCGCGGCTCCTGTGGAGCTGCCGCAGCCATTTCTGCGGAGGGTCCGTTGGTCTGCGGCTCCGGTGGAGCTGCCGCAGCCATGCCTGTGGGAGGTCCACCGAGCCGTGGACCAACGGACCCTCCACAGAAATGGCTGCGGCAGCTCCATTAGAGCCTCCTGCCGCCCCCCACCCCTGGCAAAATGCTGCCCCCCGAAAATCCTGGTGCCTTAGGCGATTGCCTAGTTTGCCTCAATGGAAGCGTGGCCCTGTCTGTAGCCAATATGAGAACCAACAGAGGTGACTAGCAACTTGTTCCCTATCCCTCTCTCATCCTTCTGTGTCCAAGTTCACATTAACGTTGTTTAATGCAATCACTTGCTCTGGGCTATTTTCAGATATACAGGCATGCAGGGTTAATGAAGGGAACAGGCAGAAAGGCTGCCCCATACCTGTGGTAGCTTTAGAGACTGTTGTCTGTGGGCTAAAACAGGTTACTGGGAGCCAGGACTCCTGGATTCTTTTCCCAGCTCTGTTGCTGATTCACTGGGTGACACTGGGCAAGTCCCTTCCTCTTTCTTTGCCTTAATTTCCTTATGTGCAAATTAGGGATAATGACACTGACTGACTTCCCCGAGTGTTGTAACAGGTGCAGTTTAGTTTAGTACATGCATCCTCTGGCAGCAGGCTACACCCATCACAAGGCCCCTCATCATTCCAGCCCAGCCAGCGCCTCTAGGCGGCTTCCTACTCCTGGCCAATACACTAACCTCTCTGCTGATCCCTACAGACGCTGTGTCCCTTCCTGCCTGCAGGATGGGGGCCACGAGGCCAGCGCTGGCCTTGCTGACCCTGGCCTACCTGCTGCGCACAGCCGTTGCCCTGAAAATCTGCGCTTTCAACATCAAGAGCTTTGGAGACAGCAAGTTGTCCGACGAGACCACCGCGGGCATCATCGTGAAAGTGAGTAGTACAGGCCGCCAGGCTCCAGGCTGCCCGGGGTTATGGCTTGGCAGGGGTAAGGGCTGAAGCACTGGTGGTGCTAGCTCTAGGGCCAGCTCAGGAACTCAGCGGCAGCCAGGGATGGCTTGTGTTTGCAAGGTTTTAAAAGGGCCCCGTCTCGGGGATGACAGCAGGGGAGTCCCAGGGGATGGAAAGGGGATCGGTATCTACTGTCCAGAGGACTAGGGGTTCATTCAGGGGGTCACGGAACTAATGATCTCTCTGCTGGGGAATGAAAGTGGATCCAAGCTGATCACACTCACCCCCCATGCCCTGCTGCCTTGGGACTCAGCTCCCCCTGCCCTAGGATGACCAGATGTCCCAATTTTATAGAAACAGTCCTGATATTCGCAGCTTTTCTTATATAGGTGCCTATTACCCCCACCCCCATTTTTCACACTCACTGCCTGGTCACCCTACGCCCCACTCACCCAGGGCATGGTATCTGGGCGGGGGGGCAGGACGGGGTGGACCCTCACCAGCTCCCAGCTGGCAGAGGAGCGGCTGAGACTGGGAGAACACATTCGTCGGGCTAGTGGCTGGGGTGGGTGGCCCCTACAGTCACTGCCCCATGTCTCATCATGCTAGGTAACAGGGGGCACTCGCTGCCAGGGCAGGGCAGTGGGGGACCTCCCAGTTACTCCGGGCAGGCTTCACTAGTGACACTTGCTCTGCTGGGGGGATATTCAGGGTGGATGAGGCAGAGCAGCTGCTGGGATCCTGGATCTCCTGCTGGAGAGAGGCAGGGAGCTGGTATCCCAAGAACTTGCTTGGTTCCAGCTCTTTAAAGTGGCTGTGGGCAGAAAACGACAGTTAAAGGCTGGGCCAAATCCATCCCTGGGGTAACTTCATTGCAGGTGATAGGGTTACCCTAGGGAGAGCCAGGCCCCATACTGGCAGCCCCTCTATAGTCTCCCTTGGGAGGGGCCAGTGGCAGGGAAGAAAGGCCAGGGATGCCAGGGCTCAGCAGCCAGGTACATTGGCACTTCCCTGAGCTCAGTGCTCCCCTGATCCTCCTTCACCCTGGGACAGATGCCACTCAACTAGTCACAAGGCCCCCTCACCCTGGGAAATGGCTGGGAGGTTGCCAGGACCACCCTAGCCTGGCAGTGGGATGGGCCTTTCCAAGAGCCCTTGCTCAGAGCCCAGCCAGCTCAGCGGTTGCAGGGTCAGCTGGCCTGGCCATTCCTCTGGTGCTGAACCCAGCCTACGGCCTGCAGACACAGCCCCTCTGCCTCCCTGACCCTGCCCTCCCACGCCCAGCACAGACACACACATACTGTTAGGAGCAAAGAGACCCACCAGCCAGGCATCCCTGGCTCTGAACACCGGGGAAACCAAATAGGACTGAGCCAGGAGGTGCCAGGCTGTGGGCTGGCTGGGTGCACTACAATTGCACCCTGCCCAGGGTTTTTTGCAGTCCTGTAGCATGACAGGCAGGCTCAGCTGCCTGCTCTCTGGAAAGGGAGCGTCTTTCAAGCCAGAGAAGAGGCACCACCATTCCTGTGCTCACCTCTGGGGGAAGCCACAGAGATGGGCCCAACTGAGCCCAAATCTGAGCCTGGACTCCTAGTGCTGTGTGCTCCTACACAGCGGCTGGGTTCTGGTATGTGGAGCAGGCCCAGGCAGAGACAGGATCCGCTGTGACCCAGGCCAGTATCTGGAGCGGGACCTGGGTTTTGCTGCACAGTATCCCCTCCTTGTCTCTTGGCTCCAAGGGAATGCTGAGGCTGTGCGTCAAGAGGCCAGGCTCTTCACTGTTGTGTGACCCCAGGCAAGTCCCAGGCTCCCCCTCTCGGGGATGACATCCATGCCCTGGTGAAACAGGCAGGACACAGGCACCTGCTACTACCTTGATTCCCCAGGTTGCAGAGTCGGGGGGCTCCGTCCATCCCCCAGTGGGGCTCCAGCCCTGTCCGTGAGGCTGGACCATTGCACATGTACAATTCGAACGGCACTGGAGCTGCCTTCGTCCCTCTCTGGGGCTGTGTATTGTACTGTGCCGGTGTCCACTGACAGCAGAGCCCAGCGCTATGCACCCAGTCCACAGCTGGTCCACGTCAGGCCAGGGAACAGAGCTGCCCGTCCAAGCCGCCCTGTCATTTGCTCCCAGCTGTGCGCTGACAGCTGCCCTGTGCCGCCCACAGATCCTGTCACGGTATGACATTGCCCTGGTGCAGGAGGTGCGGGATGCCGATCTCAGTGCTGTGACCAACCTCCTGGACCAGCTCAACAGGTAACCTCCAGACTGGGTGGCAGGGACATGTCTCAGTTCCCATTAGTGATTGTGACCAGAGTCCCAGGGGAGCCAACTGAAGTCACTCAATTAGGGTGAACTGCAAAGAATGGGGCAGACAATCCTGAAAGCTGGGGGATTTTCCAATACATAGATTTACTAAACTAGCACAAAACTGCTTCTATAATACCTCACTGGTTACCCAGAAGTCAATAGAACAGTTCCCTTAAAGCAACACAGTCTCAGGCTTCCACCCAGAAACCCAAGTCAGATACGATGAAAATCTTATTCATCATATAAGAAAGTGCTATCGATCCCAAAGGATTGGACACATTAGCTCCCAGGTTAATGAATATTTCAGATCTTACCCAAATACATACTACAGCCAATTCTTACTAACTAAACTAAAATTTATTTAAAAAAAGAAGAGGGTATTGGTTAAAAGATCTATACATACAGACAGGAGTACAGTTCTTGAGATTAAATTCATAGTAGAGATGGTGAGCTTTGTAGTTGCAGAGTTCTTTCAGAATTAGTTCATATGTTATAGTTCAATGTTTATATTCAGGGTGTTCCAGCTTAGGACTGGGATCTCAGCCTTACAACTTAAGCTTCCCCTGCATGAAGCATCATGCACCTCAGAGATACAAAAGATTGGGACCCAAGGCATCTTTATACAGCTTCAGGCCTTCTTGTGATAGCTCAAGTCCCTAGGCAAACAATAGGCACTCAGGCAGACTTTGAAGTGGATCCATTTCCTAAGCATCACTGGTAATTATCCACACGGATTAACATAAAACATTTGCCCATTTTCCATCGTTTTCAGGTGATTTGCTCTACATTTGAAAGAGAGATGAACAAAGTGATAGCCTATGTTCACAGTTCAATTAAATGTTAATATTCCCTTTTGATCTCTGAATCAATAGCTCTAGTGACAGGCAGGAATGGTCTGTTTACCTGGCTAACGTTTACAAGATACAAGTACAGACGTACAGTTACCGTCCCCTCCATTTCTCTGACAATACAGGTTTGCATTTCAAAGTTCAAGCCTATCTAGGATGGAGTGGTCCTAATTACCATTCAAACGTCTCTAATGGTTGACTCTATGTCATTTATCCAGAAGGATGCTTAACGCTTCCTGGCCATACATCACACGTTATATAAGATTTGGTGCAATTATATAACAGTGGTAGCAACAATGATTTGCATGGTCATATTTTAATTAGACAATGTCACAGTGATAAATAGTATCGGAGGGGTAGCTGTGTTAGTCTGGATCTGTAAAAGCAGCAGAGAATCCTGTGACACCTTATAGACTAACAGACGTTTTGGAGCGTGAGCTTTCGTGGGTGAATACCCACTTCGTCAGACGCAGGAGCGTCTGCTGCTTTTACAGTGTTAAATGAGGCCATAGAGCAGCCACCAGGCAAAGGGATTGACTCCATGCTCCAGGGTCTGGGAGGCCGAATCCAGCCTTGTCAGCACAAGGTCTTCAGCTGGACGAGGCCATGTATCTGTGCATAGGGCTGTGTCAGTGTCAGGAAGGGACACGTGCCCTGCGCAGCAGCAGGTGGTGCGTAACCATGTGTCCTAGGCCCGACAACGAGAGAGTCTCCTTCAGCTTCTGCAGTTGGTGGGCGTGCAGAGGGGCCACACAAGAGTGCAGGCTGGAGATCAGCTGTGAAAGGTACAAGCACAGGGTGCAGGAGCATTGTGGGCTGGCTAATTAGCTGGTGTCTGTAGGGAGAAAACTTGAGTGCCAAATAAGTGCCTAGTGCCAGGACCCTCCTCCACCTCACACAAAGAGCAGGGTAAAGGGGAGCATTGGGAGAGTAAAGTGGGGAATGGCTCATGGTGGACTGGAAGTGTTTATCTGTCAGGTCTGCGCCCAGGGCCTGGTCCCCTTGGCACTTCCGCTGGGTACATTGGGGGCATCCCACTGACACTGTTGGAGAGGGAGGCTCAGACCCAAGGCCAGCCTCTGAGGTCATCACCGCTGTTCTCCTTTGTGTCCCCCCACAGTGCATCGAAGCATCAGTACAGCTACGAGATCAGCGAGCCCCTGGGTCGGGAGAACTACATGGAGATGTACCTCTTCATCTACAGGTAACAGGGCTCACGGGAGAGGCTGGATCAGCAGCTGCCAGCCTAGAGACAGGCCTTGCTTTCCTCCCTTTGTGTACATCAGCAGCAACTCCCGGGGAACCTGACCCACGGCGTCTGTGGTGTTCCTGGCCCCACACAGACTGGCCCCTTCACACCGCCTTCAGGTCCCTTTAAGCTGGCACCATGGTATAGAGGGGTCTTAGTTTAAACAAGAACGACACCTATAGTGTTTGGGCACAAGGCGATCTCATAGTCTGGGGGGAGTGAGGGCTGGGATTTGGGGGTCAGAGCTAAGGCCCTTTGTGTCACAGTAGCTATGTATTTCCATGCTTCTAAACACGTCCGTTGGGCAGCATGTCCCACATGCAGCATTTCCTGCCGGGGAGATATTTGCTTGGGGGATGTCATGGGACAAGCACCCCCCAGCCCCTCTTGGGGCAGGATGAGATTTATTATTTCCACCCAGCTGTGTCTGTACAATCACCCCTTGTCTTGGGACAGTGTAGCCAAGGGGCAAAAATCAATATGAGTGCCCTCCCTCAGGGCTGTGTGGCCCAACGACCGGATTTAGTATATCTGCCCTCTCCTTCAGGCCTGTGGGCCTAATGGCCAGTAGGGAGTGGGCCACCACCCAGGGCGGTGGCAGTCAGGTAGGGGGACCGGTCCCTCCCTGCTCCACTGGGTCCCAGCTCAGTGCCAAGTATATTTACCACTATGTCAGAAGGGCATCCGTCTGAAACACACTGACACCATCCAGCACATTGACTAATTCCCCTGAGATCCTTCCTATGCTGTCCAGGTACAGTGGTCCTGGCATCTCCAAGGTATTTGGGCTCCTCAGCCTATGCGGCTCTCAGCAGCTCTGTCACTCCTTGGGCATCCACAGGAGCTTGGGCATTCACCTGGGTCTCAGGCTAAATCTTTTGTGGACCCTTTAGACATAGTCCGTGGACCCCCAGGGGTCCACAGACCACAGGTTGAGAATCACTGCTCTAGAGGACATCAGTATCGGGCTGTATCCAACCAGTCCTGATGTGTTAAACCCAAGTCAAATAACAGAGAAAAGAGTCATGGACGAAAACGAACAAAATGTATAGTGAACCATTGCTGCCTGATGCTCTCAGCACCCTGGGGTTGGCTTGGTTCTGACATGGACCAAAGGGATCCTGCTGCCCCAGGCCATCTCACTGTGTTCAAACAGCTGAACAAATGAACAATGGGCCAGAGCTGCAGCTGATGTTGACAAGTGCAGCACCACGTGGAGCTATATCAACTGATACCAGCTGAGGATCTGGCCCATTGCCTCAGGACCAATGTCTCCTGTGTTGACAAGGAATCTCTCAGCACTGATCCACTGGGCATGAGAGGTCTGCCTTCTGGTGACACATTAGGCTGGAGATGTACTGGCAGAGCTGCACTGTAACAGCTGGGGACCAGGTGCAGCAGGCTGGGATTGAGGGGCACTGGCAGAGCTGTTGGTGGGGAGCCCAGGGCTGCAGGTCAGGATTGAGGGGTGCTGGCAGAACTGTGGGTGGGGAGCCCAGGCTGGGACAGTAGGGGGCTGTGGGTCAGGATTGAGGGGCACTGGCACAGCTGTGGGTGGGGAACCAAGGGCTGGGACAGTAGGAGGCTGTGGGTTAGGACTGAGGGGTGGGAAGCCCCTACCAAGCCAAACCCTTTGCCATGAACAGCCAGAGCCCCCTTCCCATCCTCTTACTGACTCTCTCCCCTCCCTCCTGTTTCCCCCCAGGACGCAGACAGTGTCTGTAGTGGCCACGTACCAGTACCCAGACCCAAACAACACCTTCAGTCGGGAGCCCTTCATCGTGAAGTTCTCGTCCCCTAAATCGAGTAAGCACAGCCCGCTGGCGGGAGTGACCCCAGCCCTGCCAAGACTCTGCCCAGCCCCACGCAGGGCCCTGCCCCCGGTTTGCACCATCCTGGAGCTCAAGGCACCAGTCAGAGGCTCAAAGTAGCCGTGAGCCCCACTGAGCTGGAGCAGGCTGGCGAGCCGCATCCTTGAGTAGGGTGAATGTCTGGGAAGGAGTAGCTCTGAGCAATGCAGGAGCCATGTGCTGCGCTGAGGGGGTGACAGATTCATGGCCCCAGGATGGGTGCATTGTCCCTGCTTCCAGCAGAGAGGTACCTGGCCCTTCTGCTCTGGGCTCAGGCCCTGCTGCTGCTGCAGGAAGACTCTGTTAGGTCTGGGAAATGTGGCTGTGGGGGTCCACTCCCCCCAGGTGAGGGTACTGGCTCATACAGTATGCAGGGGACTGAACCCTGCAGTCACATTCAGCTACAATCTGGTGTATGTGCATAGTGAGAGCTGCACAGGGGGCATGTCGCGAGATGCTCAGATCTCACCTCCAGATTCCCCGTTCTCACTCACCCAGTGGGGCATGGGGCTCTGGCTATGTTGGCTAATAGGAGACAGGACACTCATGGATGTAGACCAGGGGAGGGCAAACTACAGCCTACGGACTGGATCTGGCCCATCAGGGCTTTCAATCTGGCCAGTAGGACTGCCAGCTCCATGGCACAGCAGGTCTAAGGCAGGCTCCCTGCCTACCCTGGCCCCGTACTGCTCCCGGAAGCGGCTGGCACCACGTCTCTGCAGCCCCGGGTGGAGGGGGAGGGACAGAGGGCTCCGTGTGCTGCCCTTGCCTGCAGGCACCACCCCCACAGCTCCCATTGGCCAGGAATGGAGAACCGCACTCAATGGGAGCTTTGGGTGTGGTACCCGCAGGCGAGGGCAGCACATGGCGGAGCTGCCTGCCCTACCCCATGCCCAGGAGCCACTGCTGGACATGCTGGCCACATCCGGGAGCGGCGCAGGGCCAGGGCAGGCAGGGAGCCTGCCTTAGCCCTGCTGTGCACCACTACCACCCCAGAGCCACTCAAGGTAAGTGGCGCCGGGCAGAAGCCCGCACCCCAAACTCCTCCTACACCCCAACTCCCCTGCCGCACCCCTCCTGCACTCAACCCCCTGCCCTGAGCCCCCAAAGCCCCTGCCTTGAGCCCCCTGCCACACCCCTCCTGCACCCCAACCCTCTGCCCTGAGCCCCCAACCCCTTCCCCTGAGCCTCTTCCTGCGCACCACACCCCACACTCCCTCCTGCACTCCAACCCCCTGCCTCAGCCCTACATTCATGGTCCTGCATGTAATTTTCCCACCCAGATGTGGCCCTTGGGCCAAAAGTTTTCCCACCCCTATGTAGACGTAGAGAGAGAGAGCTGAACATGTCCCCTCGGCCAGGGCACTCTTGTCCCCACTAGGTCAGGGAGCCCCAGGGCAACGCTGCTGGAGGTGTTACTGAAGCTGATGGACAAACCTTACAGTACAGGACTGCATGTGTGTGGTGGCTCTGTGTGTGTGTGTGTATTATGGTGTGAGGTGTGTGCTCACGCATGTGTATGATGGCTCTGAGTGTGTGCACACATGTGTGATGGCGCTGAGTGTGTGTCTGATGGCTGGGTGTGTGTGTGAGCATGAGGTGTCTGTGTGAAAGCTCTGTATGTGTGCGAGATGGCTGTGTGTATATGTGCAATGGTTGAGTGAGTGTACGTGTGATGACTGTGTGAAACTTGTGTATGCATGAAATGGCTGTGTGCGTGTGTGTGTGTGTGATGGCTGGCTGGGTGTGTGCACGTGTGATGACTGCGTGTGAAAGTTCTGAGTGTGCAAGATGGCTCTGTGTGTGCATGTGTGCGATGGCTGGGTGTGTGTGATGATTGTGTGTGCCTGTGAGAGCTCTGCATGTGTGCGAGATGGCTCTCTGTGCATGTGTGTGATGACTCTGTAACTTCTGTCTCTGGCAGAGGGGCAGGAGTTCGTGCTGGTGCCCCTGCATACGCCCCCCAGTGAGGCTGTGGCAGAGATCGACGCCCTCTACGATGTCTACTTAGATGTCATCGACAAGTGGGGGACTGACGTAAGCAAATGTATCCGGGTGCAAACCCAGCCCCATGTGAATGTATGAAGGGGCTTTAGATTCACAGCTGTTAAAGCCATAAGGGCCCGTTCTGACCATCCAGCCTGAGCTCCTGCATCATCCAGGCCAGAGAACCCAGCTCCCTCTCCCACCATGCTGGCTAAGAAGGAGCCAGCTGTGCAGGCGATCAGCTGAGATGTCATCCCCAGAAGAGCTGGCCGAGATGCTCCATTGTCTGGAGTCTGCTCCCAGATGGCTCGAGGGTGATGATGGCATAGTTCCACTGACAGCAGCCTTACTTGCCCCCACTCTAAGTAGCCCTCTGTGTCTCCGGCTCTGTGGGACAGTGGCTAAATGCCACAAAAATGCCCACGTTTCTCTGACATGGACCATGTGCCATCACCACCTCCTGCAGGCCTGGCTCTGTGGGGCACAGACCAGGTAGTTTATAGACAGACTCAGAGCTCTCCTGGTTCCAGGAGGCTGTTCCTGCATGGACAGCCTCTGCTGGCAGAGTGCCAGAGCTCTGTGCCTGGTGCCTAGTCCTGCATCAGTAGCACATCTCTGGGAGGTTGGTGGCTGGCAAAATGCCTTTTTGATGGAAAATGCATTTTCTTCAAAATCTTCAGGGAAAATGATGATGGAAAAATGTTGATTTTCCTGCAGGAAAATGGAAATGAACCATCTGATGTAGGGTCATGTTGACCCGAAGCACAGGGTTTTGGATTGTTGAAGGGCATCAAAACATTTCATTTTGAGGAGGTTTGGCAGTGAGCCGCATCTGCCAGCTCTGTAACATGGCCTGATGGGAGTGGTAGTTCAGGCGCCTCATTACCCATTCTCCCTTTTGGGATCTCTGGCTGGATTACATCTCCCATGATACACCACGGTCTCCCCTCTGCCTGATCCATGGTGTGTTCCATCATGGGAGATGTAGTCTGGTCAGGGAACATGGCCCATTGGGGAATGGGGGCATAAGGCCCCTGAACTACAACTCCCATGAGGCAATGCAACAGCTTCGGCACATGCCTTTTAACGTCTGACCCGAAACAAAAGCTTTAGACCTTTCCGAATCAAAACTTTCCGCTCCATGTAAAACTTTGATATTTTGACTTTTTGTCCCAATTCAAGACAAAACCAAACAGTGAAATTTCAGCCCTTCCCTGGGATGCAAATTCTGCTTTTCACTCAGTCGTCACAGCGCAGTCCAAAGGGCCCAAAGCTCGTGCTCAGGCACTGAATGTCTAATGGAGCTATTGCCCGCATGCCGGTCTCTCTCACGCCCGCTCCCAGTGCCTGCCAGCGCCAAACACCCAGCCCATTCACGCTGTTCCTTCCACAGAATATCATGTTTCTGGGAGACTTCAATGCTGACTGCTCCTACGTCAAGAAAGGGGACTGGGGGTCCATCCGCCTACACACCAGCGAGGTGTTCGAGTGGCTCATCCCTGACAGTGCAGACACCACTGTTGGGAAGTCAGACTGTGCCTACGACAGGTGAGATGCCACCTTTCTGAGTGTTGCAATGGCACGCTTCTCTTGGCAAGCGTGGTTCAGCCCTAGGGCCTTAACGTTCCTCCGGCCCTGCAGGGAGAGACCCTGGCTCCCGGCACATAGACCCACCTGCAGACAGGGGTGATTACCAAGGGTTCCCTCTGTATTTCCTGGTGGGGTGTTAACAAGTCTCGTGGGGTGTTAACAAGTCTCAGAACAGGCTGAGTGGCTTGGGCCTGTCAGGAGAATGGCTGTGTGTGGGAAGGTGTGTGCCTGCGTGCTGGGGGAAGGGTCGGCTACAGCCAGCAGGTTAATCGCGTGGGCAATATGAGCGCAGCACACAGAGGACATGCGAGTGAATGCAGCTGCTAGCAGGGATCCTCAGTCTGGTGGATCCACAAAGCAGTTGTGATCAGGACTCACAGGGCACTCTGCCTTTGCTGGCTGCCTGTGTCTGCATTCCCTTTTGTGGCTGAACTAGGAGTGCTCCAGTGAAAGCCTTGGGAGGAGGCTTCTTTGCCTAGGTCTTAGCTCTTGTTTCTCAGCAGAGAGCCGCTCTTGGTGGCCAGGCACAGACAATGGGAGATGGCACTTGGTCGCCAGAAAAAGAAGGGCTGAGGACTAGCCCAGCCCCAAGCTCTCTCTCTGCCCCGCTGATACTAACCTCAGATCCCCAGAGTCGGGGCTTTGCCTTGCTGTGTTTGAATCTGAAATGAAAGCCCCTGGAAAGTGCAGGGTTTAACCCTGAGTCTTGTGTTGTCGTGTTCCAGGATTGTGGTGTGTGGCTCCAAGCTGAAGAAAAGCATCAAGCCCAAGTCTGCTGCTGTCTATGACTTCCAACAAGCTTTCAAACTGGAGGAAGCCGAGGTATGGTTGGCTGAAACTGATCCCCAGAGAGCAAACATTTAATTCCTTTAGACAGTGAAGCTTTTCCTGCCTGTTAAATTCCAGGGTAGACGCCCTGGCTGTGTGGAACAGTCATACTAGGGGCATCCTTAAGGGCCACACAGGGCCTCTGGCCAGACCCAAGCATCCTCGTTTATAAAACATTTTGAAACAATGACAGGGATGTCTGCAACTCAGCCAGGAAAAGGTGAGCGTTCAAGGCTTTAAAATAGGGAATTTTGGATGCCTGCAGCACTCACAAGTGATGAAGCAAACAGGTCCCCGATGAGCTCCGTACACCACAGCTCCCCGGCCCACTCTGTGTGTGCTCCATGCTACCCAGCAGCATCCGAGAATTGTCACAAGGGCGGTGGGAACTATTTTTTTCATCCCTTCCAGGGTAGGTGTCTTTAGTGGCCAGGAGTCCATAGCTATACTGGGCACTACGGATAAGGAAAATAATAACTAGTGCATTTAAAACTTCTCTAAACAAGCTCTTCTCTCCCTAGAAACATACAGCTTGAAAGTCAGGGGTGTCAGGCCCTTCCCCTAGGAACCTCCAGCTTGGGGCCAGTTCTAGTTCTGTAAGGCTACAGGAGATCTTCACCCTTTCTGAGACCCAGCTGGGGATGTTGCCAGTCTCGAGGTTGGGCAGGGGAAAGGCCCCTGGCAAGGTTACCCGCTGCATGTCGCCAGGTGGATCTAAGCTGGCAGAGCTGTTACACTGTGTCCCCACTTGCTGTTTCCATGCAGGCCCTGGCTGTCAGTGACCACTTCCCCGTGGAGGTGACGCTGAAGGCTCACTGAAGCTCCAGGCTGCCCTCACCAGCACCTGCTCAGAATCCCCTCCCTCTGCAGCAGTGGAGCCTGGCTGCCCAGCCCCACCAACTGTAACTATCAGCCTGAAAGGACCCTCAGCATGAGCATTTGCCATCCCTTCAGGACAACAGCATTGGCTGAACCAGCCCTCCTCGTGCAGCCGGGGTTTAAGTCAATGCCACGTTAGCAAAAGATGCCAGCGTGGCAGCCCTGCTGCCTGATGTCCTTACTCACAGGACAGCCAGCACAAGCAGTTGGCAGGCCCATCTGCCACCCATCGCAGCCTGGCTCTTTAGCAGCCCAGTTGTAAGCAGGGTTCAATCTACCAGGTCCATTCAGCCCTCGGCAGCACCCTCCATCTATCACAGCACAATGACCTTCAGCTACTATGAACCTGGGCTGGATTCCAACTGCAGCCTGACTTCCAAGCAATACTTGCCTGGAAGGATGCACTTGGTCCCAGGGTTTCCTTATCCAAAATTACTGTATGCGTAAACACTATAACTTATGGCCTCAGGTGAAGGGAAACAACCCCTTTGCCTGTAGCCGCCTGGCTGTTACAGTCACACTCTCCAGCCTGGAGGAGCTGTAACGTTTAGTCAGTGCCCAGTATGGACAGACACAGCCCACGTGCAAAACAAAGCGCCCTCTCTCAATTGGCCTCCTGTCAAGACATTTTATTGACAATTCACATTTTTAACATTCACGCTTTTCAGAAGGCAAATATCTGAGAGCCAGGAGGCCCCAGCCATGCCAGTGTATGATGTTTCACAGTAGCAACAGGCTGACCACTCATTTATTTATTTGGATCATCCAATCAAACATTTCCTGCAGCCCTTCAGGAAAAAGACATCAGTATTAGGCACCATAAGACAAGGCACTAGCGTCAGAGGGCTAGAAACAGGAGGCTAAGGTGACAGCCAGGATAAATCGGATCAATTACACTGAAAAATATTTCATTTTAAAAATCTAAAGCTATTGCTGGGTGTTCAGAGGTTGGCATATGGCTCTTCAGTCTTCCAGGCCAGTGACCCCATGTGGGGGCAGGCTGCTTCCTCAGCCTCTCCTCTGCTTTAGCATCCCCATGTACATCTGGAGAGACTTTTGAATGGAGTCTTTTGTGATGAAGCTGACAAAGTTCTGAATGTCAGATTCACGGTGGGCGAGCAGACGGTCCACAGTCGGCTTCCTCATCACGGACTTGGTGATCTGACGGGCGTGGTCTGTGGAGTAGAGAGAGATAGCATGTTGGCCGTGCAGGGTCAGTGTACATTACAGCCAGAGGTTCGCCTCTCAGCAGGACCACAGGGTGTAATTACCTTCCTGCGGAAAAGAATACTGGGTCCTAACACACTCTTGATTCTAACAGGGAGTGACAGACCAAGAACCAAGAGCTGGAAGCTATAGCCAGACAAAGGCAAATTGGAAACAAGGCACACATTTTTAATAGTGAGGGTGATTAACCACCACAGCAACCTCCCAAGGGAAGTGGTGAACACTCCATCTCGTGGTGTCCCTGAAGCTGGACTGGATTCCTTTCTGGAAGACGCTTCTGTCAAACACGTGATGGACTCAGTGAAGGGATAACCTGGTGAACTTCTCTGGCCTGTGCCGTACAGGAGATCAGACTAGAAGATCACAGTGGTCCCTTCTGGCCTTAAAAATCAATGCCCTTTGTCACCACTGTTTGACACAAGTGATACCACCATGAACAAACGTTAACTGCCCCATCCCCTGGGGCACATCCCCTGAATCAGCTCCCAGAACAGCACAATAAAGCCAGTTTCCCAGCTGGTGACACTCAGCATTGCTCCATGGACTTCAAGGAATCTGCACCAGTTTACACCAGCTGCGTGAGGATGCGGCCCTGAGTTCCAAACACAGAGAATGTCATTATGTATTAAGGAGGTCCATCCCCACCACACTATGGACACTCTCCATGCACCTCACTTCCAGGACAGCCTGGAAACTCTCCTAAAGCCTATGGCAGACCACAGACATTCTCCACGACATGACCAGCCACATCCCCATTAGGAGAGATCCTCGGGAGCATGGCCAAGGAGCCCTCCAGTGGGGAATCTCTGACTCAGGCACACGGCAAAGGGAAGAGTAAGCTCTCAAGTGGGGAAGAGACCAACCAAAGTTAGAGAGCACGAAAAGCTTGTCTGTCACCAGTTGCATAAACCAAATCCCGCAGCAGGATCCGAATGGCAGCCCACCACCTCCGTTTCCAAACCTGTCCAGCCCTCCCCTGCTCTGCCTCATACCTTCCCTCTAAGACCCCACAAGCTTTTAAAGCTTTCCTCAGAGCGACTATTCTTCCAGCATTTCCTCTCCACTGAATCCTCTCCTATTTGTATGGAGCTCTTGTAAAAATCGATGTGCAGAAGTGAACCTGACTCTGAAAACCAGAGCAGTCCCCAGAGCAGAATTTACTTGCTTGTGCTGTGCTCGATACTCCTAACCAAATGTTCTCCTTTCCCGCACCAGTGTCCGATTGCTATAATGCACATCGATTATGAGACAGTAATTAAATAAGCATTCTCATGAGGGTTTGATCGCTCAGTTAAAGTCAGTAAATGCAAGTTAGCTCTGCCAGCAGCATTATACAGAGCAAGCACCGTCATTCTAGCATGGTCTGCCTTGCGTTTTACTGGTGCAACACACGAGAGTGCATTAGTGCAACACACATTTCATTTTCCAGGTATTTGTGTAAGAGCAAATCTGGGAAAGAAACAGATCAGCTGCCCACACATATACTGGAGGCTCCTCTAGGTGATAACCCACAAGGGCCCCTGTGTAGCACATACTCTAGTTAATATACCTGCATTTCAAGGACTGGTACTAAGTCGGGGACCTAGTGTGGGGATTGCGAGATCTGCACTGGAGCCTCCAGGAAGCCAGACAAGAGGGGACTAGTGACTTGCTCCCCTCTGGGATAAGTGGCCAGGGACTGATGGGCATCCTGACACCCTTCCCATCCTCGGAGTGCAGGGCCCAAGTGATGCTTGGGGACCTGCTCCCAAGCCAAGGATGTGTGGGAGCATCCTGGGCACCTGCCTGTCAGTCCCAGATTACAAAGATTCTAGAAGGCAAAGGAATCGGGAATGGAATGTGAGAGCCAATGATATATTACATCCAGCTCTTACATGTAGTGGGGAGGGGCTGGGAAGGCCCAGACTTGGTTTGTCTCTAGTTCATTCCCTGAGTGGCAGGCACACGCAGAGCGCATCTCCCATTGGCTGGGCACCTTCTGTTTCTAATGCTCAGATCTGTGTTAAACCCTACTATGCTTTCAGGCATAGGACAGCACGTGCCCTCACACAGGCTCATTGCATGCTGAGCAGAAAATCACCACTATTCATACATGAGCCAAGTCACAGTGCGAGCTTCGAATTTCTTCCCCCTCCACGCACTGTCCTAACCAGCAGTGGCTCACTGGCCTCATGGCAGCAGCAGCTGTGTGAAGCTGCGTGTCTGAACCCCATGCTAGCCAGGTGAGATGGCCGCCTGCCATCCATGGCATCTCAACCCCAATATGCTCATTGCACTGCCTTCATTTCTGATCTCACCAACGGCAGCTTTACCACTCATTTCAGTGGGAGCTGGCTTTGGCCATGAACTTGATAACTTCTCCAAAGACAGCCAAGGGGTTGGGCCTGTCATAAACAGATAGTTAAGGGTTAATGTCTCTTTCATCTGTAAAGGGATAACAAACAGTGAACCTGGAACACCTGACCAGAGGACCAATCAGGAGACAAGATACTTTCAAATCTCGGTGGAGGGAAGCCTTTGTTTGTGTTTTTTTGGGTTTTGCTTTGTGCTCTCTGGGATCTGAGAGTGACCAGACGTACCTACAGACTCTAATTTTCTGTTCAAGTAGTAAGTACAAGTCGAAAGGCGATTTAGTCTTTTTAATTGTTTTCTTTAATTGCAAATGTGTATTTGGCTGGAAGGATTCTAATTTGTATGTATGCTGGGGGGAGGATTCTCTCTAGTCTTTATAAGCTGAAAGACTCTGTAACATTTACCATCTTGAGTACAGAGACAACTTTTACTTTTTTCTTTCTTTTATTAAAAGCTTTTCTTTTTTAAGACCTGATTGATTTCTTCCCTTCTAAAGGCTCAAGGGAATTGAGTCTGTATTCACCAGGGAATTGGTGGGAGAAAGGAGGGAAGGGAGGGGGGAAGGTGGAATTCCTCTGTGTTTTAGATTCACGGAGCTTGAATCTGTATTGCCTCTTGGTAAGGGGAAAAGAGGAGGGGGGAAGGTGACATTCCTCTCTGTTTTTAGATTCAAGGGTTTATCAACAGTGATCTTCCAGTGGTAACCCCAGGTATGGGAAGCCCTGGGGAGACAAACGGTGGAAAGGGTTTACTTTCCGTTGTGTTTAAGATCCGGGAATCTGGTCTTGGGGGTCCCCTGCGGAAGGTTTTGGGGACCAGAGTGTTAACCGGCACTTTGAAAAGTCCTGGTTGGTGGCAAGCCTATCATGGATCGTAAGGCTGTTAATAAGCTTAGGATTCATGCTGGGTACCCCATCTTGGGACAACTATGGTTCAGAGTGGGGACTTATACCGTGACAGGGCCCCTTGAGCTCACTAGAGCCAAGCCATGCCAGGCTATTTGGCACTGGATTCCCCATACGTGCTTACAGCCTGGCCTGCTCTAGTTGGTTCCAGAGGCTGCACTGAACCATTATAGTCCAATTGCCTGGGTCTCTCTACCGTTCACCTTCCCTCTGGGACACGCCCGCCCAGGGTTTCTCAGAGGGTTGCTAGTGGATCTGGTCCAATACTCTTCTGCCTCATTTTTAATCAATCTAGGATAAATATTGCTGACATTACCACATGCAGATGAACTGGGCACTGTTAAGCCTCACTCTCCGATTGCGTCTCATTCCCCTCCATCACTCTCACTGTGCTACACCAGGTGACCAGCACGCTCCGGTCGCGGGCTCACTGCGCTTTGACAGGAGCAGGGAACGGCAGCAGCCTCCTGTGGCTGGAAGTCTCTTACCTGGAATAGCTAACCACTGTGACATCACAGCAGCAGCCGTGCTCTGTATCTTCTCCTCTGGTACTAGCTGATCTACAAGGCCTATTTTATGGGCCTCAGGTGCGGAGTACAAGAGCCCCAGCTCGAGGGAACGCTCTGTAGCTCGGTTTCCAATAGTGTTCACCATTGTATCCTTAAACCTAGGAGAGAGGAGAGGAAACTTTCAGGTGGGGGAATGCGTAAAGAGAAGCAGTGAGACAGCAAAACAAAGAGCTGATGTTAAGTAACCATCCTGTCCTCCCTCCAATCCCTCTTTAGAACTCTCCTCTGCTGGGATGCCTCCAAACCACTCAGCAATGGTCAGGCAAGCATGCTGGCTGCTTTGCAGACTGTCTGGTATCATCTGTCTCTCCTTGCAGTCCCCGTCTGCAGCCACCCATACTCTCGTCTTATACTTTCATTGTAAGCTCTAAAAGGCAGGGGCTGTCTCTCTCTGTTACATGTATGTACTGCACCCAGCGCAATGGGGCTGGGACTCTATGCGCTACCCCCATAGTCCATGACTGTGGTGCCTCTGAATACACATTTCAGAGCAGCACTGCTCCCGTCCCCCTACATAAATACACTTGTCTGATTACAGTGTAACCTTACCAGAAAGGTGCAACAATACCCAGCTGCGTTTCGTTCAGGCCAATGCTGTATTTTGGGTTCTCCGCCATGATTCTGTAGTCACAGCACATGGCCATCAGACAGCCCCCTGCTGGACTTGACCCCTGGCACAGGAAGGAGGAGACTGGGTCTAGTTAAATCTCCACAACGTGCTTCCAGTTCTAAGACACTCAGTCTCCTCTCACCATAACAACATCATTCTATCGCACACAGGACGTGCTCAGAACAGCATTGGGGATAAGGCTTTGAAGTCATGTCCCTATAAATCTTCAAAGGAACATGGTCAGAGTAAAAAAAGGCATTAGAACAATTCCTGACCTATATATATATATATATTTTTAAATTCTTTCCATTTTAACCCCCGCCCCGCTCCATTTATGTGGTTCACTGTTTGAACTTTCCCAGCCTGGGAAATGAACTAGTCAATTTCACCTCTATTCCTTGTCAGTGTTACTCTCAGGTTCTCCAGCTCTAGCAGGTGGCTGCTTTGTTTGGGTTGCAAATGCTGCAGTGGAGTGGGGTGGGGTTTTCTTTTGTTTTTTTAAACCAAAAATATTTTTCCAAGGGGAATTTATATTTAAAAGCTCCAAGGAAAGATTTCCATTGGCCTAGGGCTCTGGGAAACCTGCACTTGAGACCGTACCTGACCTGATGGTGTCACTTTTTAAAAGTCCTAACTGCCTCTTTTCCTCATACATTCAGCCTCGGAGAGAAAGTCAAGAGCACTTGCTAGTCGCAGAGATACGGCCAGTGCCAGCAGTTATTTTGTGGAAAAACAAAAGCGAGTGACCAAACAATACACAGAAATTGCATGTCTAAATATACAAATTCAGAATGCATTTCTCCCTTGGCCAAAAATCACCAGATGGGCCAGTGTAACCCAAGAAACAATAACCAATTACTGCATATTAACTTATGCCAGTAGACATCTGAACTGCCCTTGCTGTGGGAGTAACAGCAGAGTGCAATCACCTCTTCTTTCCACAATGCCTGTAACATAGGAATGGCTTCTCCCCTCCTGCAGAGAAACCCTAGCAAGGAGCCAGAGGGGCCAGGAAACAAATCAGAGCTCATTTGATGGAGTTTCTAGGCAACCGTCTGCTCTAGTGGGAGGGCTTTGGGGGAGTTGAGGGGATGGAGGGGAGCTGGAAAGGAGGGAAAACCCAGGATCTAAGGAGCTGTCTGCTAGCTTCTCCCACATCCTGGCAACATGGCTTCTTCGGGTGTGATACCACCGCTTACCATGTCCCTCAGTAGATGGGCAGCAGTAGCCCAGAGCTAATGCTAATCCAAGCAGCGTGAATTCCCAAACAAATTGCCATTTGCAAGTGTAGGCTGCATCAGGGACAATAAAACAAGAAGTACCATGAATGGTGCTCCAGCTTCCCCTGTCCCTACAGTCCTTGGACTCATGGACTCCAAGAAAGAAGGGTCTCAGGATGGGGGAAAAAATCATAACACCACGAGTAGCCACTTTTTCCATGGTGCCCTCCCCAGCTAGCCATCAAGCCCTCCTGCACACACAGCATCTGGGATAACCCCGTTCTTAGACAGGGCTTCTTGGGGCTGGGCGCCCTCTTTGCTATGTCTGTGCAGCAGAACAAAGAATTCAGTCGGAGCCAGCAGCCTACAGGAGATCCTGTTGTGACTTGTCACTTTAATAGGCTAAGACGGCTAGCGAGCTGCATGTGCAATCGTGTGAGGCACCGAGGAACTCAGGCTTCCTGTGCTGTGCTGAGCAAGTCCCACTGGAACCAGAGGGAGCTGAAAGTGCTCAGCACTTCCGAGGTGCAACGTATGGCCGTCCACCCACTGCGATACACAAAACCAATCTCAGAGTAACTGATTCATTCATGCCTGTATCTGAGAATCAGGAACAGAACCAGCCTGCAATTGTAGGGACCCCTGTATATTTCTGTGTGGAGGAGCATGTGAAACATACACATGTATATTTTACCCGCACGCACACACACACACACACACAGACCCTGCACACACACTAGTGTTAGTACATAAAGCCTACTGCCTTTCCTGTCCCTGCCCCCACGGTACCAAGAAACCAAGGCAAGTGACTAACAGTTGAGAGCCTTCTATGAAGTCAGGTATAAAGATGACTTGCATTGATAGCGGCTATTGTCACCATGTTGGATTGGTACAGCCTGAGCCACATCTCCTGAACGGCCTTCCAGAACTCTGCATAGTGCTCTGCGCTCTTCCCATACATCTCCATAATATCCAGGCCAGCTGAGAAGATTTTGGGGGCACCCTAAAATAATGTAAGAAAAACATCAAATGTAGCGACTGACCTTTCAACTTGTTAGCAACATGGTCTGGTAGAACGTAACCTGATCACGTGTGTACAGAACTCTGTACACAAATATCTTTAATATTTTGCAAATTTTGTAAGAGTTACATTAACGGATAACTCAAGAGATCATATCAGCAAGAAAAACGACAAAAAACCATACAAATAAAGGGGAAATTCATTTCTTTGGAATAATTATTTTTACTTAGCAATGCTTGTGGTTTACTTCTAATTTGATGCCAGAAAATGACAGGTGAGTTTAAAAAAGAAAGAGGACAGAGTATTTCCCTCCCAAATCAGAGCCCATTTGTAGCCCATTTTATTTCTTTCCACTCTTGAAGGCCCCTGCAGCAGTGACCTCCCTCAGGGAGAGGTAGCTCAGTGCGACGGCCTTCAGAGCCTACCAATGCCATGCTCTGATATCACCGGAACTGGTTGCTAGAGAGCAATATGGCTAAGCATGAAGCAAAGGAACAAACCGGGGTCTGGCACTCACACATCCTGCATATAGCAACACCTGGCACTACCGGCCAGCCAAGACTGGCCCTGTAAAGAGTATCCTCATTTCAGTGCAATACGTACTGATGTCAGGATGACCCCTCTGCAGCCTCGGTCATTCTCCAGTTTCTCCAGGCTTATTAGAAACTCTGTTAGAAAGTCCAAGCTCAGGCTGTTCACAGGAAGGTTCTCCATCTTCATCACAGCTACCCCTGCACCACAGCAAATAGAAGAATTAGAACCCACTGGAGATGACCGTAGCAATGTCTGCCATGCTGCTAATTAGCACATTCCAGATCTCTGAACGTTCCCGAGACCAGACTGGATCAGGCCTGGATGCTAGTGTAGGAATTTTCCTCCAGGTCAGATTGGCAGAGATCCTGGGGGGTTTGCACCTTCCTCTGCACAATGGGGCACCGTCATTTACAGGTTTAAACTAGCTGTGAATTCTCTGTAACTTAAAGTCTTTAAATGATGATTTAAGGACTGCAGTAACTCAGCCGGAAGTTAGGGGTCTATTACAGGAGTGGCTGAGTGAGGTTCTGTGGCCTGCATTGTGCAGGAGGTCAAACTAGATGATCATGATGGTCCCTTCTGATCTTAAAGTCTATGGGTAACTGGCCATGCCAGTTTACATAACTAAGTTGCTGGATTTTCTCCACCCGTATCATGCCTGTTAGGGGTATCTGGCATCTCTCTAGCTCCTCCCATGCAAAGATCTGTGCACTCCACTAATATCATTTTAGCCTCACAACACTCTGTGAAACATTGTTCCCCTCTGCAGATGGGGAGCGGAGCACAGAAAGATATAAAGCCTCAGTCACAGTGTGGCAGAACCTAGTTCTGACTGCCCATCTTGTGGAAGAACCCCTTGAAGTGCAGCTCTACGGGAATTACACTAACGAGAAATAGGATGTTTCGAGCTCTGGCAGCTACCATCAAAAGGAGTAAACAGCACATCCCATTGTTTCTAGCAGGTAAAGCTTGCAATGGCTTTCTCCAAAACACCTACTCAACATTCCTCCTGCACCACTAGCAACTACCCACTGACTTCAGTGCAGTTCTCTTGATTGTGGTCGCATTCCACTGATAGGCACCCAAGTGGGACTGGCTGTGCTCACATAGAGAAGTGACACGCACTCTGTACTTTAGATATAGATCAGGGGTCGACAACCTAAACCTCCTGCCCCAACCCTGAGCCCCCTCCATCATTCCAGCTCCTGGCCAGACCCTTCACCCCCAGCCCTGTGCTCGGTCCACTCCAACTCTCAGCTCAGTGCAGAGAGAAGAGAATGGGCCAGAATCAGGGAGAAGGTAGGTACCCACTGTATGTGGGCAGGGCCGGGACCCCAGACCGGCAGCTGGCATCCCGGCTGGCAGGAGCCGGCGGATGGAACCCCGGAGTGGCAGTGGGCTGAGCTGCTCAGCCCACTGTCGGTCTGGGGTCCCGGCCGCAGGACCCGCTCAGCCTGCAGCCGAGCTGGTGTTCTGGTTGTAGGCCCCGCTCAGCCCACTGTCAGCCCAGGTGAACAGAACCCCAGATCAGCAGTGGGCTGAGTGGGCCGGTGGCGTAAGATCAACATTTTAATTTAATTTAAAATGAAGCTTCTTAAACATTCTGAAAACCTTGTTTACTTTACAAAACAACAATAGTTTAGTTATATAATATATAGACACAGAGCAAGACCTTCTAAAAAACATTAAAATGTATGACCAGCACGTGAAACCTTAAATTAAAGTGAATAAATGAAGACTCGGCACACCACTTCTGAAAGGCTGCTGACCCCTGACATAGATTATTTGAGGTGTGCTTGTGAAGATCAGCATAGCAAACTGTGGCAGGGCTTAAAGCCTATTCCTTCATCCAAATGCGTGTACGTGAAGAAGCCCACAGGCCTAAGACACTGCAGGAGACAAGTCACATGCATGTTAAAACAATCACAGCAGCTTTTCTGGACCCATTACCAAGCGTCAGCAATTTTTAGGGCAGGCATCATGCATAGCACTGTTACAGAGAGCCTAGCGCACTGTACACACAGACTGACAGACCCTAGAGCACCGTTATCCGTAAAAACCCAGATCCCAGCCTGTGGTACATGTACACCCCCTGGTGTGCTATACACACACAGCCCAGTGCGCTGTACACACATTGGCAGGCTGTGCATGTACAGTACGCTATACATGTACACACACAGCCCAGTGCACTGTACACACATTGGCAGGCTGTACATGTACAACACAGCCCCGTGCGCTGTAACCCACTATTTGCAGGCTTGTACACGTACACACACCCCCCGCCCCCCCGAGCCTGTACAGCACAACCCACAGGCGCTGCACCCCCACACAACACGGTCACACACACACCGGCCGCCCTCACCGGGCTGCTGTCCCAGCTCCACCGGCCACCCGGCGTGCCCGATCGCTCTGGCCGCGGGGCGACCCCCGGCTCTCGGCTCCGGCTCCGCAAAAACCCCGACGCGCCCGAAGACACACAGCGAGTCAGCCGCGGGCCCGGCCGGGGGCAGCGCACGCCCGGGAACGGCCCGGGCGGCCTCCCCACGCCGCGGGACCGGGCCGCACCTGAGCGGAGCAAGCCCCTGCACCAAGCGTCACAGCCACACGCGGCCCATCTTCCCTCTGCCGGACCGCTACATGCGCCGCCCTAAGCGCCGGGGGCGGGGCGGGGGCCTGGGGCGAACTGACCCACCCCCAGACACTGACCCACCCCCAGACACTGACCCGCCCCCCTCCGGACGCTGACATACACCCAGACACGCACATACACTAAAACCCAGCCAGAGACACTGACACACCCAGACACTGAGTGTCACCCACCCAGACACTGAGTCACACCCAGACACACACCCAGAGACAGTGACACACCCAGAAACATTGACACCCAGAGACAGTGACTGACACCTAGACACTGACACCCACAGATACTGGCACCCAGCGGTAAACAGAGGCACTGATACATACAGAAGTATTAGCACACATATACTAACACATACTGACACACAGAGACACTGACACACACACACACACATTCACATGTGCAGACACACTCTGTTGACACACACACATGCACCAACTCATATACACACCATCTCACACACACTGACACACTCACATGTGCACACACATGCACTCCATTGACACACAAGTGCACAGTCACATACAGTCACTCCATTGACACACAAGTGCGCAGTCACATACAGACACTCCATTGACACACATGCACCTGCACAGACACACTCGCATCTGCACAGACTCTCTCACACGCACAGTGACACACACACTCACAGACACATACACATATTCAATTGATACACACTCATATGTGCACACCCTTCATAGGCACACACGCGTGCACAGGCTCACACACACATCCACAGACACCCACACTGACACACACACTCCATTGACACACACACAGAGCCATATGGAGCAGGGCGTGGGTGGGTGGAGCTGGCTGCAGGGCACAGTGTGTCCCCCACCTGTGTGTGGAGCCCCACCTGCTCCACCCTCTACCAGCTGGCAGCAGCGCAGGGGTAGGCCAAGTGGCCATGTGGGCGAACCAGCAGGCACTGGTGTCCAGGCTTAGTGAGTGGGGTGGTGGGAGCCTCTCTGGGTGGGGTGGTCAGGCAATGGGGGAGGAGGGAAGTTGGGGCAGCTGGGCCCACCAGGTAAGCGGAGCAGCCAAGCACCTCTTGGCTGGGCCACCTGACTCAGAGCCTGGCTGGGAAGGGTGACAGGGCCAAGCTCCGGCTCCCTGCCCTGGGAAGGGGGAGAGATCCACAAGGAGGCATTCACTGACAGGCTGGCGGCATCCCAGGCCTGCACCACCCACCCTGTCACCATAACAGGGAGTGACACTGCCCCCCACCTCGAGTGTGAGGCTGTAGTTACCCCCTCAATATCACCCAAATACACCAGCCGGCACCCCCCAATACTCCCTCCCAATGCACACACACCCCTCATGCACCCCCAATACTCCATCCCAGTGCACACACACCCCTCTAGCAACCCCAGATACCTTCCTCCCAGTACATACACACCCTTCCTGCACCCCTCAAATACACCTCCAACACCCCACAACTCTACCTTACCAGCAGTGTCCTCTTTTGGGGAACTTGAATTATAGTAACCCTAAACTGGGGGTGGGGAGCATCAGGGTGTTAGGGGAGGGAAACTGAGTGGGGGTTAATCAGGGGTTATATACCTATAATAATTTTATTTGACAAAACCAAAGTTCATACTCTTTGTAAACTCAAAACAAATCCAAAACTTAAAGCAGTTGTCTAAAAGTGTTTTAATGCCAATATTTGCATCTATTTGACATTTTATTTATGTACTTTCTCAAAGTCTCTAATATAATTGATGACATCTTTCTTAGGGGTTATTTTTAGCTTACACAGTGGCTTGATTTTATTTTTCATTTAATGCACTCAAAATATAAACAATAGGCCCTTGGTATATTACACAGCATTGAATGTGTTTGTTGAATAGGGCATTTGCGGTGTGAAAAATGTTTCTCTGGAGTTTTGACCTTTGACCCTTGACCAAGAAATTTGGACCCTGACAAAAATTAATTGACTACCCCTGTCCATCTGGATCTCTGAATCATCCTTCCAAAGAACAAGAGAGACCCTATTCCCTCCCAAGATCACACCGGAAAGGGACCTTATACGCAGCTGTCCCTCTTCCCCAAATTCTTGGCTAGCTCTGGCAGTTCATTTGGACTACATATCCCGGAATCCTGTTGCTCTAAACTGAAATCAGCCTCAGATTATGGCCTTGTCTATACTGAAAAATTAGATCAAGCGAGTTACTCCACTCAGGGGCTGAAGCATTTACGCTTGTGAGCAGGGTTGTTCCTAGCCATTTTGGTGCCCTATGCAGCCCCTCTGTTGGGGGGCTGTGTGGGGCCCTAGGCCTCCATGGGGGGAGGGGGCTGGTCCCAGGCCTCTGTGGTGGGGCAGGAGCAGGCTCCGGGGGTAGGGGAGAAACTGCTCCCCAGAACGAGCCAGCAGAGCAGAGGGGGTTGGGGCTGGGTCACTCCACTTCCTGCCGCCCGGTGAGTGCAGGGGCACGGTTTCCCCCTGTCCCCCAAGCCTGAGGACTGCAACTGGGGCAGCAGCGGGTAAGTCCAGCAACCTGGCCCCAGCCCAGGGCCAGCTCCAGGCCACAGCGCACCAAGCGCGTGCTTGGGGCGGCACGCTGCGGGGGGCGCTCTGCCGGTTGCTGGGAGGGCAACAGGCGGCTCTGGTGGACCTCCCGCAGGCATTCCTGCAGAGGGTCCACTGGTCCCGCGGCTCCGGTGGACCTCCCGCAGACACGCCTGCGGCAGCTTCACCAGAGCCACGGGACCATCGGACCCTCCGCCGGAACGCCCTGTGGGAGGTCCAATACTCGGGCGCGGGATCAGTGAGCGGCAGACGCACCCCGTGAGTGCCGCCGGGCTTGGGGCAGGAAATTTGCTAGACCGGCCCTGCCCCCAGCCCACTTCGGCTCGTGCTCCCCTGGCTCCCAGCCTGAGACTGGGGGGCAAAGGGGAACCGCCCCCCAGCATTCACTGGTGGCCGCAGCCTGTGAGCAGTTGGTGCGGCGTCGGACTGGGCCAAGTCACTGCACTTACCACGACGTGCTGGTGAGCGCAGGCCGATGACCTGCCACAGCCCTCAGGGAGTGGGGGGTAGGGGTGAGGCAGATGCAGGGGCAGGAGGGGCAAAGCAGTGGCAGGGGCTTTGGGGAAATGGGTGGAAGTGGGGGCGGGACTGGGGTGGAGCAGGGGCAGGGGCCATAGGGAAGATGCGAGCAGAGGCTGGCAGCCAGCACGTATTTCAGCTGCGTAGGGCCCAGGACATGCGGGCCCCAAATTTCCTGGTGCCCTGCAGCTGCATACTTGGTGTATAGGTAGGGACCGGCCCTGCTTGTGAGTCGTGGAAGTTCGGTTGGACCTACCATCCCCACATAGACACATGTCAAGGTCAATGGAAGAATTCTTCCACTGGTAGGGGGGCGGTGGTGTTGGAAGTGTAATTTCCTCCTTTTTAATACCGTGTTTATGGGATTTTTGTTTGCCCCTTTGAAAATACGCGTTGGTTCTGTGCGTCACTGCCCACTTAGTAACGAATCGGTATGGAACTTGCAACATTAAACAGACACAGATCACACACACAAAATACTCTGGCAAACTAAAACATGATTTGGCTTCTTGGTGTTATGCTGTCACTGCAATTTCCCTTGCAGAAGGGTGTAGGATCGGTGCAGCAAGAAGAAGGGACCAGCAGCGCATGATCTGTTGATTACACTCAAGGTTGATTCGGGGTTTGTGGGGCCCTGGGCCAGAAGCAAGTGGGCCTCATCCCACCACTTCACCTCAGTCCACCCCCGACGCCTTTGGCACTACTGCTGGGAGCGGGGTCAGGGTGTGGGAGCTTGCCCTGCCCCACCCCCCAGTGTCCTGTTGGGGCATGGAGGCTTCCCACTTTCCCAGCAGGAGGACCTGGTGAGTGGTGGACGCCCCGTGCCGCAACATTACTGCCCCGGTAGAGTGGAGGGAATGGGGCAAGACCCAACACCGCTGCTTCCCAGGGAGGAGTGCTGGGCAGGCAGAGAGGGCAAGCTGACCGCAACCGGGTGAACCCCAACTCTTGGCCAGACAGAGTGGTTGGGGCACAGGGGCTGCTCATTTTCCGGGGGCCCCAATTGGCCAGGGCCCCAGTCTTGAAACAGATAGTAGAGTTAATAGTACACGAAGTACTTTACTATCTCTTTTGACTTTAAACTCCGCCGGAACGCCTGTGGGAGGTCCAACTCGGGGCGCGGGACTCAGTGAGCGGCAGAGGGCAGCTTCACCAGAGCCACGGGACCATCGGACCCTCCGCCGGAACGCCTGTGGGAGGTCCACCGGGGCCGCGGGACCAGTGAGCGGCAGAGCACCCCCCGTGGAGTGCCGCCGTGCTTGGGGCAGCGAAATTGCTAGAGCCGGCCCTGCCCCAGCCCACTTCGCTCTGCTCCCCTGGCTCCCAGCCTTGAGACTGGGGGGCAAAGGGGAACCGCCCCCCAGCATTCACTGGTGGCGCAGCTGTGAGCCAGTGGTGCGGAGCGGACTGGGGCCAGGTCACTGCACTTACTCACGACCGTGCTGGTGAGCGCAGGCCCGATCCCTGCCACAGCCCTCAGGGAAGTGGGGGTGGGGGTGAGGCAGAGCAGGGGCAGGAGGGGCAAAGCAGTGGCAGGGGCTTTGGGGAAATGGTGGAGTGGGGGCGGGACTGGGGTGGAGCAGGGGCAGGGGCCATAGGGAAGATGCGGAGCAGAGGCTGGAGCAGCACGCAGCTGCGTAGGGCACCAGGAAATGCGGTGCCCCAAATTTCCTGGTGCCCTTCGCAGCTGCATACTTTGTGTATAGGTAGGGACGGCCCTGCTTGTGAGTGTGAAGTTCGGTTGACCTAATCCCCAGCATAGACACAGTCAGGTCAATGGAAGAATTCTTCCACTGGTAGGCGGTGGTGTTGGAAGTGTAATTTCCTCCTTTTTAATCAGCCGTGTTTTATGGGATTTTGTTTTAGCACCTTGAAAATACGCGTTGGTTCTGTGCTGTCACTGCCCACTTAGTAAGAACGGTATGGGACTGCAAAATTAAACACACACACACACACAAAATACTCTGGCAAACTAAAACATTGATTTGGCTTCTTGGTGTTATGCTGTCACTGCATTCCTTGCAGAAGGGTGTAGGATCGGGCAGCAAGAAGGAAGGGACCAGCATGCGCATGATCTGTTGATTACACTCAGAGGTGGATTAGGGGTTTGTGGGGCCCTGGGCCAGAGCAAGTGGGGGCCTCATCCCACCACTTCCACCTGCAGTCCCCCCCACCTCCCTTGGCACTCCTGCTGGGAGCGGGGTCAGGGTGTGGGAGCTTGCCCTGCCCCACCCTCCCAGTGCTCCTGTTGGGGCATGGAGGCTTCCCCAGCTTCCCAGCAGGAGGACCTGGTGAGTGGTGGAAGCCCCGTGCCGCAACATTACTCCCCGGTAGAGTGGAGGGAATGGGGCAAGACCCCACACCCTGCTTCCCAGGAGGAGTGCTGGGCAGGCAGAGAGGGGCAAGCTGACCCAAGAGGGGCTGACCCAACTCTCTGGCAGACAGAGTGGGTTGGGGCACAGGGGCTCTCATTTTTCCGGGGGCCCCCAATTGGCCAGGGCCCCAGTCTTAAACAGATAGTAGAAGTTAATAGTACAGAAGTACTTTATATCTCTTTTGACTTTAAAGGGTTAACAAGTTCAGTAAGCCTGGCTGTCACCTGACCAGACCAATCAGGGGACAGGATACTTTCAAATCTGGAGGGAGGGAAGTTTTTGTGTGTGCTGTTAGTTTTTGGTTGTTGTTCTCTCTGGGTTCTGAGAGTGACCAGACGTGTAACCAGGTTTCTCTCCAATCTCTCCAATACAGGCTCTTATCAGTTCAAAATAGTGAGTACTAGGTAGATAAGGCGAGTTAG
>NC_133777.1:38666585-38668611 GCF_003597395.2 Chelonoidis abingdonii
TGTGTTAAGATCCAGAGGGTCTGGGTCTTGGGGTTCCCCGGGCAAGGTTTTGGGGGGACCAGAGTGTACCAGGCACTGGAATTCCTGGTTGGTGGCAGCGCTACAGGTTCTAAGCTGGTAATTAAGCTTAGAGAAATTCAAGCTGGTACCCCATCTTTTGGACGCTAAGGTTCAGAGTGGGGAATTGTACCATGAGAGCCCCTGAGCATGGGTCCTGTTCGCCCAGTGGCTTATCCACCACTGATTACACTGGAAAACAATTGCTTTTATGTTTTGCACATGCAGTCTCGGTTTCTCTCTCACCCAGAGACTCTGACAAGGAAATGCCTGCAAATGAGATGGCAGCTGAAGGCCCTTTGATCCCCCAGGCATGATGCGACTGGGATCACAGGCTGAAAAAGGGCAGGCAAAGATCACAGGCTCTTTGATGTCTGGCTTTGCCATCCCTTTGAGAAAAGAACCCTTGGAACTTGTGTAATGAGGGGGGAGTGGCGGTGGGAGAAGGGACAAGCTAATCAGATGGCTCTGGGAGTCAGCCACAAAGGAGAGGCAGCTGGCTGGACCTATTCCAGGTCTCCCTAAGGAGAAGGGATCAGAAGTCCTGCACAGTAAAACAGACAGACGTACTTTGTATGTGTGTCTATGCTGCAAACAGGTATGACTGCAGCCTGGGTAGACATGCCGGTGCTAGCATGGCTAAAAACAGCCATGTAGATACAATAATTCCTCACTTAATGTTGTACTTATGTTCGTGAAAAAAATGATGTTAAGCAAATACAATTTCTCCAAAAGAATTAATGTAAATATGGCGGGTTAGGTTCCAGCAACATTTTTTTCACCAAACAAAAGACTACGTACACACACATACAGTATAAGTTTTAAACAAACAGTTTAATACTGTACACAGCAATGATGACTGTGAAGCTTGGTTGAGGTGTAGGAGTCAGAGGCTGGGATATTTCCCAGGGAATGCCTTACTGCTAAATGATGAACTAGCACTCAGCTGAGCCCTCCAGGGTTAACACATTGTTGTTAATGTAACCTCACACTTTACAAGGGAGCACAAATGGAGGGAGGAGACACAGCATGGCAGTGGCTGCAAATATTGGAAACTGAAAGGGGTGATGAGCCCACACTATCCCACTGGAGCGCAGCACTCCCTCCACTTTCCAAAGTGCAGGGGATGGGGGGTGCATGTGTGTGTGTGAGAGTGAGACAGAGAGACACATCGTGTGTGTGTGAGAGAGAGACAGACAGAGATACAGCGTGTGTGTGTGAGTGTGACAGAGACACATCGTGTATGTGTGAGTGAAAGAGACAGACAGACAGAGACACACGTGTGTGTGTGTGTGTGTGTGTGTGTGAGAGAGAGAGAGAGGGAGACTTGCATTGCCTCTTTAAGTACACTGGCCCCACTTTAAGTACATTGGCTTTTTAAGTAGATCAGCAAGTTGAGACAGCATCTGCTGCCAGCAAGCTCCCTCTGTCCTGAGCCCTGTCACTCCCCTACCTGCTCTGTGGAGATGAGGTACGGGAGCGGGGGGAGGGAGACACCCTGACGTTAGCATTCCTCTTCCCCTCTGCACAGCAAGCAGGAGGCTCCAGGGAGCAGCTCCAAGGCAGAGGGCAGGAGCAACACATGGCAGTGGGGGGAGGGACACCTGAACTACCGCAATTGATAGCCTGCTGGGCGGCTGCCACACAGGGAACTTAGGGGAGCTGATGGGAGGCTGCCAGCCCACCCTGGTGTCAAGCCCCCACCAGCCAGCTCCAATGGGCTGCTCTTTCTGCAAGTAGTGGACAAAGAAGGCAGCTGCCAAACAAAGTTATATGGGAGCATTGCGCAACTTTAAACGAGCATGTTCTCTAATTGATCAGCAACATAACAACGTTGACCAGGATGACGTTAAATGAGGAGTATCAGAGGGGTAGCCGTGTTAGTCTGGATCTGTAAAAGCAGCAAAGAATCCTGTGGCGCCTTATAGACTAACAGACGTTTTGGAGCATGAGCTTTCGTGGGTGAATA